>NC_143585.1:60932133-61119060 GCF_048544385.1 Mastigoproctus giganteus | reverse complement strand
ATATCAAATAAAAATCAGTTTTTTTTTTTTTTTTTTACTGAGATAATCAGGATTTTACTGAGAAAATTATGTGTTGTATTTTCACTAAGGCATATTTTTAAAAGGGGTGAAAGAACTAGAATGTACTAGAACTAGCATTAATTACACAATTTTGAACAAAATGAAATTAGTGTTTATGCATACTATGCATATATAGGCGCCTCCGTAGCCAGATGGGATGGGAAAGAGCAGCAGTGCATAGCACACGCTTCTTGATTAGACCGGGGTTTGAGCCCGTCACCACCAAATACGGAGGATGCGGAAAGGTCAGAGAATGACCACCGCACATCCCGGAAAAATATGGCCTTAGTTGCTAATGCTCCTAAAAACCAAATAACAAACAACAAACATATGCATATATAAATAGTTAGTAGACAAAAAATTTGCACCACATTGCAAAACTTAGAAAATATTTATTGTATTTATTTATTTAAATAAATATTTATTTAAATAAATATTTATTTAAAAATAAGAATGTTACCATTATTGTAAAACAATAGTATGTTACTATTAATATTTATTATGTGTGTTTCAAAAAATTCTCACTTTTTTTCAATTTAAACTCCATTTATTAAGTAGACAACTGACATCCAAGTTTTCTAAGACGTTTCAATTTTTTTCCCATCCACTGTATGTCAAAGTGAACAGAAATATCATGATATACAAATACTATACCAATATTGTATTACACCTAACGTTTTGTTACATACATCGGGTTAACTTACATCTGATGATATTTATGTTCCCCACTGATATTATTTGGCCAATATACATACAGTTTCACATCTTTGGTGCACTATGAAATTATACCAGTAAACAACTACAATAATTGTGTTCATGACTCCTGAGAATGAACAGAATATTTATTTATGAGATTAGATGCTAGTGTGCATTAACTGAAAATGAAACTACAAACAAATATTTTGGTTTCACTTTCAATGTCATTTGATAGTCTTAAGCACATTGCTGCTCTGTTTACGCACTCCCTGTTTTCATAGTAAGTGGAATAATCACTTGTAGAAGTGCCTTTTACCAAGTCATTCACATAAGTGAAAGGAGAAAATAAAGTGAGGGTGCCCCTGAACTGGTGAGATGAAAAGGAAGTCTGTGAATCAAAGGATCATTTTCATCTATAAGCAATATTATTTGGGGAGAACCATAACTCAGGATGTTGTTGTTACCAGTGGGGAGGAAGAGCCAATGCTTATGCAGTTTGTAAGAGGCTATAGCATTACTACAAGCTGGAAAGATATCAAGTAATCATCCACTGTGAAGAGTTGTTGGAGAAAACATCACCCACAGTTTGTCCATGACTATGATTTCCAAAAAATGCAAATGTCACAAGGAAATTTTATATGTGGCAAAACACCTTAACCTTGAAGTGAAAGAGTTTCTGGAATCTCATAGAGAAGACCTCGTGGTTGACGATTTGATTGAGTTGCAGGCACAAATGCAGATTGTGATAAGGATTATGGAATCTCCAATATTTCTTCAAAGAACCTGAATCTCAAATGTTTAAGAGAAATGAAGATGGAATAGCAGTTAGAAGGGATTCCATCCAGATGTTGAAATAAGCAGTAATGTTGTCAGAAGCTTTCATGATGTCACTATTTCTATATGATTATTTGAAATAATTTTATTAACTAAAATCATGTCTCAACGAAGAGTAGCAGAGCAAAAAACTCAATGTAGTGAGAATGCTTTGGCTCAGGAGAGGACCATTGATGGTATTTCTCTTACAAAGCAAAGTACATACGTGTGCTTCTTGCTGTTTACTGAGTTATCTGCAGCAGTACATGATATGGCCAAAGGGGATGTTGTTTTGTGTTCTTTTGTTTCAGAGAGCAAAATCAAATTCAGCATTCTAATGGGACTTATATAAGTGCTTGAGGAACAGAATTAATGCCTTCAAAGGAATAAAATAGAGGGATCTATCAAGCACTCAGCAACCCAGCACAATGCTGGTGGCACACCCAGGGTCCTGAGCTGGATATCATCTCTCTCTCTCTCTCTCTCTCTCTCTCTCTCTCTCTCTCTCTCTCTCTCTCTCTCTCTCTCTCTCTCCCCCCCCCCCAATGTTTGTCTAGTTCAGCCTTAAATTTATTTATGCTATCAACTTCCACAACAACAGATGGAAGTTTCTTCAATTCCTCATTCAAATAAATTCCTCAATTTGTATGTAAGAGTCATTTTTATTATGACTCAATTATGCCCATCACCATTGATAAACATTGTCTTCTCCCATTCAACCAACCCTTTATCTTTAGCAGTAACTCTGCCCTAATGCCACACTGCTCCATTTGTACAGCAGATGTGATGTCAAAATAAATTTTTGCATTTAGTTCCTTTGTTTACTGCATCATAGTATACAATCAGATTGGTTAGACAAAGTCATACCTTAACAGACCCATTCTGTGACTGTATATGTAACTTCATTCCAGTCTAGCGTTACTAGAATACAGTTATAATTCCTCCATTTTTTTCTTTAACTACTTTTAATCATTATTTTCCCCTGCAAAGAAACCAAGCTTGTATGTCTATAATTAATTACTTTACCAATTCACACCTTCCCTGTGAATTGGAAAGACATTTGCACATTTCCAATTCATAGAGAACTTCCCGAATTCCAAAAATGCTCTTATAATTATGGCTAAGGGTTTCCTTATCTCTTTTGCTGCTTCTTTTAATATAATTAAGTAAGTCCTATCAGCTCCAGGTGGCTTGTTTACTTTTAGCTTCAACAATTTCTCTTTCACTTTCTTCTCAGTTATCACAAAATCATTTAGCTTCCAGTTAAAATTCAGTGTACTTATGGTATTCCCATCCCTAAAAACTTCTTTGCATGTATGCAAATTAGTTATTCAGTTTGTCAGAAATCTGAACAGGATCATCAACCGTTATGCCATTTATATCTAGTGAGTCAGTGTGGTTCATCCCTTTCCCTTCTTCTGTCTTCTCCCATTCAACAAAGAATTATTTGCTACTTCTTTTGCATTCTTAACGATGTAAACAAAGAATTATTTGCTACTTCCTTCACATTCTTAGCCAAAGACTTTATCCTGCTTAACCCTTTCAGTGACTTGACTACAGACTAGTTTGAATTTACTGTAGTGGTATAAAACTGGACAATTTGGTATAAAAAGCTTAATAACTATTATGATTACATTCACTGAATGTTTCTCAATTAGAATTTTTGCTTGGTAACTGCGATGTGGGGAGCAAGGGGAAACTACCACATTATCTATCCCATGTTTTAGCACTCATAAATTTTCGACACATTTCTTCAGTGGGTGACTCCAACGAGACCTTGGTCGGTCAGGCACCAGGTGTCCGGCAGGAGATGTAAGGCTTCTCAGGCCATCAACCAACGAAATCCTTACATGAACCTTGGAACATGGAACCTCAGAACTCTGCTCCAGACAGGAAAGTTGGAATGCATTAAAAAAGAAATGAGATGATACCAACTCAAGATTTTAGGATTAAGCGAGGTCAGATGGAAAGAAGGAGGAGACTTCTGGAGTGATGAATTCAGAGTAATTCACTCTGGCGCCACAAAAGGACAAGGAGGTGTAGCACTAATTATGGAAAGAAAATTCGGAAAAGAAATAACAGACATATGAGTCATAGGTACAAGAATAATAAGAGCAAGAATAGCAGCAGTACCAACAGACATGCTGATCGTCCAAGTCTACATGCCAGTGTCAAACCATAAGGAACAGGAAGTAGAAGACATCTATGAACAACTGGAGGAAGTACTCAAGGACACACCATCAAACCTCAATGTGGTAATCATGGGAGATTGGAATGCGGTGGTAGGAGAAGAAAGAGAAGAGATCACTGGAAATTACAGACTGGGAAACCGAAATGAACAAGGGCAGCACCTTGTAGATTTCTGCAGACAAGAGAAACTCATCATCACAAATACATGGTACCAAGTTCCCAAACATGGAAGAGCCCAGGAGACTCAAATAGATATCAGCTAGATTATATCCTAGTAAAAGAAAGATATCGAAATCAAGTCAGAAAGTCCATAGCTTACCCAGGTGCAGATGCAGATAGTGATCACAATCTTGTAATGTTAAAGAGCAGGCTAAAATTTAAAACACTAAAGAAAAGGAGCAACATGAAGAAGTGGAATTTAGAATTATTAAGACAAGAAGAAGCAAAGCAAAAATTCAAAAACACATTAGGCAAAGCAGTACAAAAAAACCTTAATGAAAACAAAAAAAGTAGAAGAAAAATGGAAGTTTATTAAAGAAACCATCACCAGAGCAAACAACAGAAATTGTAGGCTTCAAAGGAATAGAAGCAAGGAAACCCTGGATCTCACAAGAAATATGGGCAAAAGTAGAGGAAAAAAGGAAATGGAAAACCAACAATACTGAAGAAGGTGTAGCAAAATATAAGAAATTAAGGAGTGAACTACAAAGAGAGTGTAGGCAAGCAAGGGAAACGTGGTGGAGCGAGAGGTGTAGATTCATTGAAGATCTAGATAAAAAAGGCAGATCAGATCTAGCTTTCAACGAAATTAGACACTTCACAAGGAAGAAGGGAATAAGATCCAGCACTATAAACAACAAACATGGGCAACTTTTGACAGAACCTGAAGAAATAAAAACAAGATGGAAAGAATATATCACTGAACTCTACCAAAAAGACCACCAACAAGATATAGAAATCAAAAGGAGTGGCTCAGAAGACAACATGGAAGACCTGCCAATAACCAAAGAAGAATTTGAAGCGGCACTAAAAGCAGTGCCTAATGGAAAAGCGTCAGGAATTGACTCCTTGCCCATTGAGCTCATTAAAGAGAGTAGTGATGAGATACATGAATGTATTTTCACCTTAACAAACCAGATGTACAAAGAAGGTTCATGGCCTGAAGATCATTGCACAGCAGTCATGATCCCATTCCCCAAAAAACGCAATACCAAGGAATGCAGCCAACACCGGACTATCAGCCTTATCCCGCATATATCCAAAATATTACTAAAAATGATAAAACAGTGAAAATCAGTGACAAAATTAACAGATATTTAGCACCCGACCAATTTGGTTTCAGGAAAGATAGGGGCAAAGAGATGCCATCGCAGCTCTAAGGCTCATGGGAGAGAGATTTATTGACCTAGGAAAAAATCTTTACATTTGCTTCATCGATTACGAGAAAGCCTTCGATAGAATACAATTGGCAAAACTCTTCTCAATCCTGGAAAAAATAGGAATAGATGAAAACATACTAAACTTAATAAAAGCATTGTACAAAGACCAGAAGGTCTTTGTACAATGCTTATATTCCAAGTTATCAATGTATACCAGACCATAGTATACATTGATAACTTGGAAACAGACCCAACAAAAATAGAAAAAGGAGTATGACAAGGCTGCCTACTTTCACCAGGCTTATTTAACCTCTATGCGGAGGAAATGATGGCAGAAGACCTTGGAAACAGCAATTTAGGAGTGACCATAAATGCCGAACAAATAAAAGCAATAAAATTTAGCATTAGCATTAGTAGAGGCATTTGATGCAAGAAAGCAAGCTTATGCAGCATCAGTCAAAAAAAAAAAAAAAAAAAAACCACTTCCACTTCACCCCTCTGTTCGTTCAAAATACCTGTCCAGCTGAGCCTTAAACTTATTTAGGCTATCAACCTCCACCACAAGGGATGGAAGTCTGTTCCACCAACCAACCACCCGCTGGCTAAAGGCAAATTTCCGCACGTCTATCCTACATCTGTCTTTCCTCAATTTGAATTTATGCCCTCTCAGGTGATTTTTCTGAGCTAGAGGAAGAATCCCATCAGCATTGAGCATGCTTAAACCATTCAAGGCTTTATACACCTCTATCAGATCACCTCGCTGGTGCCTAGTCTCCAGACACTGTAATTTGCAAAACTTAAGCCTTTCTTCGTAAGAGCACCCCTTTGTTCCATTCACTAATCTTGTTGCCCTTCTCTGTACTCGTTCCAGCAGCTCTACATCCTTCTTGAAATGAGGCCTCCAGACCTGTATACAGTACTCTAGGTGTGGCCTGACCATCGCCTTATACAATGGAATAATCACCTCCTTATCCCTGCTGGAAAAATTCCTGTATATCATTGACAATACTCCATGAGCTACTCTTGCAGCCCGTCTGCACTGCTCAGAGAACTTCATATCTGCCTGCACAACCACCCCCAAGTCCCTTTCATTCTCTACCACTGTCAGTGTAGTACCACAGAGTTGATACGTTGCTCTGGGGTTGCTGTTTCCCATGTGTAGTACTTTACATTTGTCAATGTTAAACTTCATTTGCCACCTCTCAGCCCATCTGCTCAACCTTTCCAGATCCTGTTGCAGCAGCAGTGTCAGTAGTGTCCTTGACAACCCTGCCAACCTTTGTATCGTCTGCAAACTTGGACATTAAGCCCGATATACCATCATCAATATCATTTATAAATACAGAAAACAATAATGGACCCAACACTGAGCCCTGAGGGACTCCACTAATAACATCAGTCCACGATGAGCAGTGTCCATTGATTACCACTCTCTGTCTTCTCCCCCTCAACCACCCCTTTATCCATAGCAGCAATTTGCCTCCAGTGTCACACTGCTCCAATTTGTGTAGCAGTCTTCCATTGGAGGCAAATTGCTGCTATGGATAAAGGGGTGGTTGAGGGGGAGAAGACAGAGAGTGGTAATCAGTGGACATAATAAAAAAAAAATTGCGGATGATCAAGCAATTGTAGCAACCAGAAGGAGTGACCTGATCGGGATGTTAAAACTGATCAACCACACAGCAGAGGCTTATGATATGAAAATTAACATGAACAAAACGAAGTGCATGACATTCTCAAAGGACCCCAAAGCTATGAACATCACAATAGGAAACAATAATATTGAACAAGTAGGAAAATTTAAATATTTAGGACAAATGCTGAGCCAAGATGCAAGATGCACCAACGAAATAAAAGCAAGAATTGGGCAAGAAAAACAAGTCTTCAAGGAAAAACAAAAAAAATTCTGACAACAAATTATTTGAATGAGCATATAAGGAAAAGAATTCTAAAATCCTATGTTTGGAACATAGCCCTATATGCATCAGAAACCTGGACGATAAACAAACGAGACGAACAGAGAATTGAAGCATTTGAGATGTGGTGCTGGAGAAACAAGCTGGACCGAAAAAAAGACCAACGAAGAAGTCTTAGAAGAGCTAGGAGAAAAACGAAAAATGATAAACCTAATCAAGGAGCGAAGAGGAAGGTGGTTCGGACATAACCTAAGACACAGTGAAATGTTAAGCCTGATTATAGAAGGAAAGGTTAATGGAACTAGACCCAGAGGGCGACCCAGAAACAATTTCATAAAGCAACTGCAAAGGGATACAACAAGATCATACCAGGACTTGAAGAAGCTGGCACTCAACAGAGAGATGTGGAAAAAAGTCATCAGTGCTACCAACCAGTCGTAGAGACTGATGCAACCCATGATGATGATGCTTGGTAACATCAGTTGTTCCACTGAAAGGAATTTAAAAATTGTCTAACCACTGTAGTCTCCTTTTTGAAAGCAAAATACCTTCCCTTTGCCCTTGACAGTGGTTATATCTTTAATTAACTCCCACATGAATATATTTTGATCACTGCCACTAGTGATCAAAAAACAGTCATTCAAAAATCCAGACAAGCCTTGCTGCTGTGTAGGCACCAGCACCAATCCACAAATTCCGGTCAATATCTGGAAAGTTAAAGTACCTTTTATAAGACATTCTGATTTACTGACCCACTCAATTTTTCTGTATAATTATTCGTTATGCTCGATACAGTCATTTCTCCTATAACACAATTCTACTTTCATTTTTGTTTTCCCAGTGCCTACTTTGCACCAAACTGACAATGGTCCCAGTCACTGCCAGTTTGGTGTGAAGTATTGAAGTACATCAACATTGCACTGGCCAGCCATGTCAACTGGGTGCGTGGCCTCAGACTCCATGTGCTCCTTGACCGAGAGTATAATCCCTCCCCTCCTGTCCTTTACATTTTTTATTCACCATATTCAAATTCTGCATCTCCTACATCTTAGTGGCATCATGTCTCTAATTACCCTACAACGTCCACATGATGATCTAAGCAGTACTTTGAATTCATCAAATTTGTTTGCTATATGCCTAGCATTAGTGTACATGCACCACTTTCTGCACTTAATAACCCTAACACAGCCCATGTATGTCCCACTGCAGGCCTTATAATCCCTAATACCTTACTTTCCATGCTGCCATATCCCAACAGAAGCAGCGCAAGAATCACTTGCACTTCTGCTTGTGATTACTGTTATTCTATTTTTGTATCCCCCCCACTAGCAGTTTTACCCAACTATCACTGTATCAGAAACTATTCTGACATCCCCTGTATTCAAATGTATTCTATGCCTGTTAAGAAGCACAGACTATGCAGAGGAAAATTCCTACTCTTTTCCCTTCATTGTTGTGTTATATTTTTTCCTTCAGTTTCTTGTTGTCAATTGCATAATCAACTAATTTCAATATAATTTATTATTTAAATTATTGAAATAATCGATTATTAATCATTCAGTTATGCCAATCACTATTTATCAGTGGCACTGCTTTTCTTGGATTAATATTATTAGTGGAATGCACCAGAGTTCAATGCTGGGACCATTGCTATTTTCAATATTTATTAATGATATTGATGAAGGCATATCAGACTTATTGTCTAAGCTTGTAGATAATACAAAGGTTGGCAGGGTAGTTAAGGACAGTAATCAGAGCATGCTGTTGCATGATGTGGAAAAATTAGGCAGATGGTGTGAGAAATGTATCAATTGTATGGTACCTCACTGAAGGTAGTAGAAAATGAAAAATAAGGTAATTATACAGTTAGACATGAAGTTCTCTCTGAGAAGTGCAGACAAGCTGCTAATACAGCTTACAGGTTTTTATCAATTCCTATAAGTACAGCTTACAGGGTTTTGCCAGCAGGGGTAAGGAGGATTATTCCTCTTAATAAGGCACATCTTGAACCCTCATTTTAGGAAGAGTGTGGTTCTGTTGAAACTAGTGCAGAGAAGATCAATGCGATTATTCAGACAAACAAAAGGGTACTCTTTCTGGAAATTGCAGCAAACTAGAAAACTGCTTTTTCTTGCGTTCTTAACCAAAAACCTCATGATCTACCTTAACTTGTCTAATCTCCTTAGTGACCTAATTGCAGATTAGTTTGTACTTACTGTAGGTTTCTGTGTTTCCTGATAATTTATAATTATCCCATTAAATTTTTCTTCTGTTCTGTTAGTCTTATCCATTTACATTTAACCTTTTGAAAAAGCGGTATCTCTTCCCTTTACACTAGTTATACCTTTAAGCATATCTCACATGCATATATATATTATGATCACTGCCACCTAGTTCCTTTTTCTGGAGATTAATGCATGAAGCATAAATGTTGATAATGAGGTCATGCATTGCTTATTGCTGGTGTAAAAAGTAGTCATCCGATACATCCAAAAAAGCTCTGCTTCTGAGTGTATGAGCCAACTACAGTAATACCCCGACTTACGCGAACTCGGAGTTACGCGGTTCTTGATTTTTTCGTTTGGCAACGCTGCCGCCCACTATCTTCAAGGTCGTATTTCATATGTTATCGATATACGGTGCGACGGCGGAGAATGAGAGCGAAAGATGAACAAAATTCAACTTTGCTGCTTTTATGTTTTTTATATCAGTGAAGGGGAAACATTTCACCATAATAACGTAAAAACCAACACAATTCCAGCTATCGGTATAATTGCAAATGCAATTAGATCGAGTTTACTACCAATTTATAACAGATTTCACTAGCAGAAACGCAACTGGACTTTTATTGTTTTATGGTAGTAACCCCTAGAAATGTGAGGTGTTAATAGTGTATCTCTGCCTTTATGGTGTTGTTTATTCAGTTGCTACATGCGCGCAGCTTTATTTATGCGTATCAAGCGTGCCTTCTCGTTTTGTAATTGTGCTTTATTCCCTAAAAATGAGTAAAATACTTAATTAAAAGGTGTGAAAAGGAAGCGTCCTGGTGAAGACACTGCAGATTCAGAGAGAAAAAGAAAAGCAATTATCGATAAACAGAGGCAGACTGGATCAAAAATTCTTACCCGGGAAAATTTATAGTGGCTCATACTATGGTTTATGGCCAAAATCACACTGGCCCACCGGGGTTTCCCCGGTAAGGCTTATGGCCAGTCCGCCTCTGTCGATAGAGAAAAAATATGAAATTGTGAAACGCTTTGAGCGAAATGAAAGACCATGTGATATTGCACGTGCTACAGGCCTAAATGAAGCAACGGCGAAAAGCACATGACAATTGCAAACTTGACAAGTTGAAAATTGAAAAGGGCTCAATTGTAAAGGGCTTAAAAATTTTAGAAAACATAGACTCCAACGTAGAACGCGTTATAGCTACAAAGCAAGGAATAAAAAAAATTATTAGCTTGCTACGAAGAAATTCTGCGTGAAAAAAAGAACGCGCTGTGTCGTCAGACGAATTTGTTAGATTTTATGAAGCCATCGACATCGAAATAACTTTAACGTAAGTAATTTGTTTTTTTAATACATATTTTGTATTAATATGTATAAAGAACTGCAATTTTATTAATATTTTTCTTCTAAACTAGTGTTTATGTTAGTCCTTGGTCCCAATTAAGCAAAATTTATATGTATTTATATGCAAAGTTGTACCCCAACTTACGCGATTTTCGTCGGACCCACCTATCGCGTAACTTTGGGGTATTACTGTACTCATAAGGTGCAGTCAATATCTGAAAAATTAAAATCCTCCATTATAAGACATTCTAATTTGCTGATCCACTCTGTATAATAGTTCATTATAGTTTGGACTATGTATAGCATAACGCCTACTGCTATTTTTGTTTCTCAGTGCTTATATCACACTAGACTGACTCCACATTGCGTTGACCACCCATATCATCTGGGTGCATGGACCTACATTCTGAGTGCTTCTTAACCAAGAGCAAATACCACCTCCTACCCCCCCCCCACCCCTGTCTTTTCTGTACACATTGTACTCACCATATTCAACACTGTACTCTCTACATTCAACTCCATCTGCTACCCCTGTTTTTTCTGTACACATTGTATTCACCATATTCAAATTTCTCAAACCCTGTGTCGTGTCAGGAGGTCTTACAATCCCCAAGGTTTTGATAAATATTTATTTTGAATATTATTATAAATAATTATTTTGAGCTTTGCTTATGGCTATTTTTAATCTGTTAGTGTGTATCTTCCAAGCTAGCAGTTTCAAGAAAATATCTACCCTGTGATCCTTGCACAGAGTAGGCAGAATTGCAGACACTTTCAAATTTAATTCTAACCCATGACATTTTCTCAACTTTGCCCTATACTTGGTAAGTAAATCCTCAGATCTGTTCTTAATATGAGTACAAATGTGTACATTTGTACTCATATTAAGAACAGATGAATTGTCGAACTAATAGAGTAAGCTTATCTGCAAAAAGATCTAAACCTCCCAAACACTTCCTAATTCATTTCACAAATATACGTGGTCTCAATTCTAATCTCAACGATGATCATATCCACTTGCAGTCTGCCAAACCCCATCTCATCTGACAGAATCTCAGTTATCGATTGATTCAACTACTGCTCATCTCAGTTGCCCAAATTATTTGCTGTATGATTTCTTTCGCCTCAAAGGTGGTTCTTGTGCATATGTCCATTCCGATATTCCCTGTCAGAGACTTGGTAATTTGAAATCTCCTCTTTTCGATCTTATCTGGCTTAAAATCTCTCTGCACCATTGTGTCAATTCATCTGTTGTCTCTACTGTTCTCCCAACTCCACTAATCACTTGGAGTTCTTTGACTTCCTCTCTTTGCAACTTGACTTTCTCCAGTCCAACTTTCCTAACAGTGAGGTAATTTTCCTTGGTGATTTTAATGTTCACAACTCCAGATGGCTTCCGTTTTCTAGTCACACTGACCCAGCTGGTTGAGATGCTGAGGCTTTTGCAATTACTAATGACCTTTCACAGATCATTCATTTACCTACAAGAATACCAGACAATCCTAACCATACAGCCAACACGCTTGATCTTTTTCTTGCAAACAACCCTTCTAAGTACATGGTCGAAATGAGTGATCTTTTAGGCACCTCAGATCACAACTTGGTGATTGTCTCTTCTCCATTGGAGCCTTTGTCTCATCGCTATTCCCAACCTCGTATTTTTTGGCATTACAAGAAGGCAAAATGGGGCGACCTGCGATATTTCTTTTCCTTGGTCAGATTACTGTTTCAAAACTTCTGATGTCAGCGTTTGCTCAGATCGTGTTACTGAAATTATTCTTGTAGGAACGGAATTCTTTATTCCACACTCCACTTTAAAATCTCGTCCTTTATCTAAACCTTCGTTTTCAAATAAATGTGCTAAGGCTGTTCAAGAGAAGAACGTTGCATATCGTAATTGGCTTGTTTCGAATTTTTCAGTTTCATTTTCTGTCTACACCAAGGCTCGCAACAATTGTAAAGCAGTTAAGTTATTACTCAGTCAAAACTAGATTTTGAACAGGCTAAGAGTAGAAAACTTGCTTCATGCCCTAATGGTAGCCAAGCATTTTGATCTCTTGCCAAAGCTATTGGCCGCAACTTTTGCCCATCTCTGTCAAAACCAGGTGGTTCTTTTGTCACTTCAGCCAAGGATAAAGCTGACCTGCTAGCATCCCATTTTTCTTCTAACTCATGTATTAATGATCTTGGTAAAACACCTCCCACCATTCCCAACACACCCCATTCAAAGCCTCCTGTGGTCTTCCGTCAAAAGGATGTCAGAAGGATTTCGATTTTAATGTTCACATTAAATGTGAACATTAAAAGGATTTTGATGCTAAGAAAGCTCCAGGTCCTGATGGTATTTCTCCACTTGTTCTCAAAACCTGTGCTCCTGAACTTACTCTTGTTCTTTGCTGCCTTTTTTCACTTTCTTATTCCAAAGGTGTTTTTCCTTCTGCTTGGAAATTTGATTGTATCCAACCAGTTCCTGAATAGGGCAACAAATCCCTTCCATCCAATTATCATCCCATTATAATTACTTCTACTCTTTCTAAAGAAATGGAGAAATCAATTAACCGCCAACTCTTAAACTACCTAGAAACCTTCCATCTGATCAATGATCGCCAGTATGGATTCCGTCAGTGTTGATCCACTTGTGATATTCTGGCTTATGTTACCCATTTATGGACAAATTCAATGGAAAAGTTCGGTGAAACACAAGCAGTTGCTCTTGACATCTCAAAGGCTTTCGATCATGTTTGGCATAAAGGTCTTCTGAACAAGCTTCCATCTTATGGTTTGTCAACTGTTTTTTGTAATTGGTTATCCAGTTTTCTCTCTGATCATTCACTAAGGGTGATGGTAGATGGCTCTCTGTCTTCTAACTTCTCCACTAATGCTGGTGTCCCCCAAGGTTCAGTTTTTTTCTCACACTCTTTTCCTCTTGTATATTAATGACCTTCTTCCAATGACTGGAAATCCTATCCATAGTTTTGCCAATGATAACACATTGCATACCACTTTCCATTTTGAGAAACCTTGCCCTGCTCAATCTCCGCTTCAACTTCTCGAATATCTGCTACCAATTACTTAAATGCTGATCTCCAGGTAATTCTCTGGTGGGGCAAAGACAACTTAGTTAATTTCAATCCTTCTAAAACTCAATCTTGTCTTATATCTTGCAAAAAGGATTCTTCTCCTCCTATGCTTATCTTTGGTGACACTCCGATTTCTAGGCAAAATGATATATCTCTTTTGAGGATTACCCTGACTTCTAATCTTTTTTTTTTCATAAGCACATTACAAATATTGCTTCCTCTGCATCTAAAAAACTTGGTTTTCTCTTTCGCTCTCGGCGTTACTTTTCTTCCAAACAGCTGTTCACTCTGTACAAATTGAAAATCCGCCCTATCTGGGGCGGTGCCCCCAAAACCTCTCTCAGGCTTCTAGATTCCATTGAGAAGAGGGCAGTTAGGTTAATTAATGACTCCTCTCTAACAGAGTCTCTGCACTCGCTGTCTCATAGATGTACTGTTTCTGCTGCATGCCTTTTCTACAGATACTTCCATGGGCACTGTTCTTCTGAATTGGCTTATATAATTCCTGCTCTGTTTCAAAACAGTCCGAACACATGCTGCTACCAGCCAACATCCATTTACTGTCTAACTTCACACTCACAGAACCAACTTTTCACCTTCCTCATTTATTCATTCATCTGCCTTTTTTGTGGAACAACCTTCCTCCATACGTATTTCCTGAAAATTACAATGTACAGAAGTTCAAGTCTAATGTCAGAAATATCTTCTTACATATTCTCAACCTCCAACCCAAGCACGCTACTAAGTACTGTAGGTTCTAATACTTCTCATGTTTGGGGTTTTCATAAAAAAAAAAACATCAATATCACCTAATATTAGTACCATTGTGTACAACAATATCACCCCTTGTGCCCTTAAAAGAGACATCCATTTTACAACGTCATTAACTTTTGCTTCTGACAGACATCCCGATCTATTCAGACTTTTTACACTGTTAATTTACTGTTTCTCTGGCAATACAGTTACTGACAACTGATGCAAATGCACAAAACTAGAAATTGCACATAAACGAAACTGGAAGTTGCAGATCCATGCAACCAATAGCTGTTTGGTTTTTCTAAGGAGCTCATTGAGAACCCTATGAATGGATTCCCCTTTTCCTTGGTAGTACTGTTCTATTCTCATTATATCTTGATGGAAATGCTCTTCTTTTTTGTCCCTCTGCTCTTATACTATCAGGAAATGAATTCAGGTGTGAATGAAGAAAATACTTCAAAGACATTTGACATTCCACTGCCTGTAACTCCGTTAAAGTTTTTTAATGGGGTTACAGCTAAAGCTTAAAGGTGATGGAATGTCAAATGTCTCTGAAGTATTTTCTTCATTCACACTTTTGTTGACTAAAGATCCTTAAATGATATCCATACTGCAAACTCGACTTTTTGAGTCCTTTGTCAAATTAGCATCAAACAACAGAAGTCTATTCAGAGATTCATGTTGCAGTAGTATACCTTGATTCTTGTCAATTCGACCAGCCTTTGTATCATTTGCAGATCTAGAAAATAAATGCCTTAATCAGTATCATTAATAAATACTGAATATGGCAAGGGGCCCCAGCACATAATCCTGTTTGTTTGTTTGTTATTTGGTTTTTAGGAGTATTAGCAACTAAGGCCATATTGCTCTGGGGATATGCGGCAGTCATTCCCTGACCTCTCTGCATCCTCCGTATTTGGTGGGCATGGGCTCGAACCCTGGTCTAATCAAGAAGCTGTGCTACGCACTGCCGCTCCTGCCCACTTGGCTACAGAGGTGCTTCACAGAATCCTGAGGGAACCACTAATAGCATTAGTTCTGCCACTTCATCCCTTTATCTATAGCAGTAACTTGCCCTTAATGCTATGCTACTTCACTTTCTACAAATGTCTTTCATATGGCTCATTGTCCATACCTTTGCTGAAATCTAAGTATCCAATCAAATTGGTCAGATGAGATCACTCCTTAAAAAATCCATGCCATGATTTACTGCATTCCTGTAATAATTCTTTATTATTTATTTACTGTAATACTTCTCAGCCTGGTCCATGCTTGTTAACAGGAGAGACTGCTTCTACAGGAATGGGATGGGATACACTTAAATAGAAAGTTGGCAAGAATATTTGCTGATGCTATCGAGGCAGAGTTAGGGGGTCGGAAAACTGCTAGCTTGGGGGGGGATACACGGTCTAATAGATTTAACAGTAGCTGCTGGCAGAGGTGAAAGTGATTCTTGCACCGCTTCTATTGAAATGAGCAGCAGCCTGGAAAACAAAGTGCTAGGAATTATTGTGGAACAAGTAAATGCATGGGCTATGTTAGGATAGCTAAGAATAGAAACAGGTGCATGTATACTTGTGTGTGTGTACACCAATGCTAGGAATTTGGTAAATAAATTTGATGAATTTGAGGTGTTTGACAAAACTTCAAAGGCAGATATTGTTGGGATAACAGAGACGTAGTGTCACACATATAAGGAATTCTTTACTTATGTAAATTCTAGAAGGAATCAGATTGGTCCACTTTATATTGATGGTTCAACTGTTGATGATCCTGGTCAAGTAGCTAACAAACTAAATGAATATTTTTCATCTACATTCACCCATGAGGAGTTATTTAGGCTGGGGAATGCCAGAGGTGAGTTAAACTCTGGCAGTAACCTAAATAATCTTGTAATAACTGAGAGTAAAGTGGAGGAGAAATTGTTGAAGATAAACATAAGAAAGGCACCTGGGGTGGATGGGATCTATCCAGTTATATTAAAGGAGGCAGAAAAGGAAATAAGCAAACCCTTAGCCATAATTATGAGAGCTTCCTTGGACATCAAAGGAGGTATCCATGGACTGGAGATGCAAATGTGACCCCAATCCACAAAGGAGGATCAAAGGGAGACACAGGTAATTACAGACCTATTAGTTTAACTTCTGTTCCAGGGAAATTAATGGAGGCACTGGTTAAAGAAACAATGCAGGATCACCTAGACAAGACTTCAGTTATAGCTTGGACACAGCATGGGTTTGTTAAGGGGAAGCCTTGTCTGACCAGTTTGATTGGATACTATGATGTGGTCACAAAGGAACAGGGTGCAAAGAATAATTTTTATGTCATATATTTGGATCTTAGAAAGGCTTTTGATACTGTTGCACATGGAAAACTGCTGCACAAATTAGAGCAGTGTGGCATTGGAGGCATGGATAAAGGGATGGTTGAGTGGGAGAAGACAGAGTGGTAATCAATGGACACTGCTCTTCGTGGACTAATGTTATTAGTGGATTCCCCCAGGTTTCAGTGTTGGGTTCATTGTTGTTTTCTGTATTTATTATTGATATTTATGATGGTATATCAGGCTTAATGTCCAAGTTTGCAGAAGATATGAAGGTCAGCAAGGTTGTTAATGACAGTACGCTGCTGCACGATCTAGAAAAGTTGAGTAGGTGGGCTGAGAGGTGGCAACTGAAGTTTAACATTAACAAATTAAAATTACTGCATATGGGAAGCAGTAATCCCAAAGTAACGTATCAACTGTGTGGTTCTACACTGATAAGGTAAGGTATAAGGTATGTTTGTGTCAAACGGCACCTGGGATTTCTCCCAACTCCACGTGTGTTTTGCTGTATCGAGGACAGTACACTGTCAAGCCCGAGACTTGAAAGTGTGTGTGGGCCGTGTCTGTGCAGTGTGATATGTTGTGCCCATTGTTTGATTGGCTTATTGGCCGCAAGGCCCCAAGTGGGGCCTGACATTGCCCATACCCTGCCACGTGGAGGCTAGCCGGGTGTATCCAGTATCACAACAAATTGCTCTGGCAGGTCCTGCCACCTAGTTTCCTGGGATTTCAGTGGCTAGGACCTAAAAAAAAAAAGGCATTTAACATTAGTGCTTAATGGGATCGCTGGTTGGAATTGAACGCTAAAGAGGCCTAATTGGTCGGGCAAAATTTTTATGTTATTAAAATTAGATGTGAGGCTATACACTAGATAAAAGCTAATAGTGTTTGTTGTCTTAGAGATTTAGACGAAACCGGTGGAAGAATTTAGACATTGATTAGAATTTGGCGGCATTGTTAAGGGTATACCTTTGTCGATTTAGTGAGAGGGGGGGAGACGGAAGACTGGGGGGAAAACAGATAGAAAAATAGGGATGATAGAGTAGGCATCCCCAAAGAGGTCAGTGGAGACAAGCCCCACCAGGCGAAGTATGGGGGTAGGCAGGGAGGAGAGGAGACAGAAATCCGTCTCCCCCCCCACTGCCTGGGGATGGTGTTTTACAGGGAACCAGGTTAGAGTACCCAGTTCAGATTGCCAATGGCGTGTTGGCAGCAAAGCCGCAGAATGTCTTCATCAGTGTCATGTCCAAGCAGTGTCGAATCCGGTATGAAGGTCAGTCCATCCATCCCGCTCCGGGGGTGGGATATGTGGTACTACACTGACAGTGGTAGGGAGTGAAAAGGACCTGGGGGTAATTGTGCAGGCAGATATGAAGTTTTCTGAGCAGTGCAGACTGTGTGCAAGAGTAGCTCATGATGTCTTGTCTATGATATACAGGAATTTTTCTAGCATTATTAGGAGGTGATTATCTTAATATAAGGCATTGCCTTATACATTGTATTATCTTGTATAAGGCAATGGTCAGGCCACACTTTGAGTACTGTATTCAGGTCTGGAGGCCTCATTTTAAGAAGGATGTAGGTTAGAGAAGGTCAACAAGATTAGTGAATGGAACAAAGTGTTGCTCTTATGAGGAAAGGCTTAAGTTTTGCAAATTACAGTGTCTGGAGACTAGGCACCTGCGAGGTGATCTGATTGAGGTGTATAAAGCCTTGAATGGTTTGAGCATGCCCAATGCTGATGGGATTCTTCCCCTTGCTCAGAAAAATCACCTGAGAGGGCATAAATTCAAATTAAGGAAAGACAGTTGTAGGATAGATGTGCGGAAGTTTGCCTTTAGCCAGCGGGTGGTTGATTGTTGGAACAAACTTCCATCTGTTGTTGTAGAAGTTGCTAGCTTAAATAGATTCAAGGCAGAACTAGACAAACATTTGGAGCGAGTGGATGGGTGAAATGAGAAGGGTGTGTAGTTTTTTTTTTTTATTTGACTGATGCTATATAAGCTTGCTTTCTTGCATCATGTGCCTATGCTAATGCTACTTCTTCTAAGATGATTTGTAATACTTCTTTATTATTTATTTACTCCATTATTTTCTCCTAGAACAGAATACAAGCTTACAGGTCTGTAATTACTCATTCTGTCCTTTAATCTTCCTTTGTGCATTTGCACATCTCCAATCCATAGGTACTTCCCCAGAATAAAAGTATTTTCTCATAATTATGGCCTAGTGTTTTCTTACCTCTTTTGCTGCTGCTTTTCATATAATTGGATTGATTCCATCAGCCTGAGGTGTGCCTTATTTACTTTTAGATTCAACAGTTATTATCATCGATAGTTATGCCATTCATATCCAGTAGGTTAATTTGGCTCATTTCATTGTTTCCGGTGTCAACATAAGCAAAGAATTTGTTGTTCTCTTCTTGTATTATTAGCCAGAGACCTCTCATAATTTGCCTTAGCTTTCTTATCCCTCTCACCCCAGTAACTTGGTTGTAGATAGTTTGTACTTACTGTAGCTTTCTGTATCTCGTAATAATTTATAATATTCCTTGCATTTTTTTTGCCTGCCACTAGTCTGATCAGTTCATCTGACTTCCAGTTAGATCTGAACTGTTATCAATGTCTCTTAGTCGGTATAAAAAGCTTAGTTACTTCTCTGAATGCTTCCCATTTAGAATTTGTTACTCATCATCAGTTACTCCCACTGAAAAGAATTAAAAACTAAGGCCATTTCTCTTTGTCTTACAGTGAAGTTCCTGTATATCATTAACAAAACCTTATTATCTGTCCTAACAGCCTGTCTGTGCTGTTCAGAAAACTTTATTACATTGTGTGCTCAGTTCCTTTTCATTATCTACGATCTTGAGTTTTGTGGTACTCAGTTGTTGATGTATATTACTCTAGGATTCTGTAGAGGTATTTAAGGTCATTAAAGGAATTAGCAGAATGAATGAGGCATCAAAGGACTTCTCATCAATAAAACAGATAAAAGATGAGAGGGGAGTGGTTACACAGGACCAGAATAAAGTTAAGGAAAGGTGGAAAGACTATTTTAAGAAGTTATTAAATGAGGAAAACCCAAGAGCATTATGAGAGGATGGAGAGACGAATGAAAGAGTAGTGGAAGGCATAAACAGGAAAGAAGTGGAAAGCGCACTCAGAAAAATGAAGAGGGGGAAAGCAGTAGGTGTTGATCAGATACCAGTAGAGGTATGGAGAAGTCTGGGCGAAGAAGGGATCGATATCCTATGGGACTTTATGGAAAAACTCTGGCAGCAGGAGAGGATACCCGATGAGTGGAGGGAAAGTATACTTGTGCCAATCTATAAAGGAAAGGGTGATGTGCAGGAATGTGAGAACTACAGGGGAATAAAGTTAATGTCTCATTCGATGAAGATCTGGGAAAGAATTGTGGAAGGAAGGATAAGGCAGGAGATGGAAATAGGAGAGGAACAGTTTGGTTTCATGCCGGGAAGAGGAACAATAGATGTGGTCTTTGCTTTAAGGCAGGTGATGGAAAGATACAGGGAGATGCAAGTAGAGTTTCACATGGTGTTCATAGACCTGGAAAAAGCATATGATAGAGTGCCCAGACAAGAGATATGGAGCTGCATGAGGGAGAAGGGTGCATCAAAAAAAGTACGTAAGGCTTATGAAGGAAATGTACGAGGGAGTGGTGACTCAGGTTAAGAGTAGTGTAGGTATGACTGAGGGGTTCTCTGTAAAAGTTGGACTGCACCAGGGATCAGCTCTCAGCCCATATCTGTTTGATCTGGTAATGGATGTATTGGTGAGAGAAGTGAAGAGTAGAGCACCATGGAGTATGCTGTTCACAGATGATATCGTACTGTGCAAACCATCCCAAGGAAAGGTAGAGAAGAAATTGGAGGAATGGAGGAAAGTGTTGGAAGAGAGAGGCATGTGAATAAGCAGAACAAAGACAATATATGGTATTGAATGGAGAAGATGAGAGTTCTATAAAACTGCAGGAGAAAAAGCTATCATCAGTTTCGAAATTTAAGTATCTGGGATCGAATGTTGAGAGGGATGGAGGATTGAGTGCAGAAATACAGCACAGAGTGCACTGTGGATGGTTGAACTGGAGAAAGATGAGTGGGGTGCTGTGTGATAAGAAAGTAAATTGTAGAATGAAGGGAACAGTGTATAAAACTGTGGTTAGACCCGCATTGATGTACGGTGCCGAGACATATGTGATTACAAGGGCCTAGGAGAAAAAGATGGAAGTGGCAGAGATGAGGATGCTAAGATGGATGTGTGTGGGTGATGAGGAAGGACAGGATAAGAAATGACTACATCAGAGGTATGGTTAAGGTGAGGCCTCTGAGTAAAAAAATGCAGATATCTAGTTTGAGGTGGCTTGGACATGTGGAACGAAGAAGTGAGGAGTATGTGGGGACAAGGTGTGAAAAGTTGGAGGTGATAAGGAAGAGGAAGGGGGGGGGAGACCTAAGCTGAGATAGAAGGACAAGGTGGCAGAGGATTTAAAAGAGAGAGGATGGAGAAGAGAGGAAGCCCAGGATAGGGAGGAATGGAGGAAAAGAATTAGATGGAAATGCTGACCCCATATAAACGTGGGAAGAAGGCGAAGATGAAGAAGAAGAAGAAGAAGAACGAGGAAGATGTATTCATGTTGACAGGTGAAACCAGAACAGGGATGGCAAATATCAGTGGCATGTATGTTCCTTATATTCCTCAATGAAGTTCTCCTACCTTCCCCAGATGTCTTGTTTTCAAGACATTTGTAATCTATTCTCTGCCCTCCCTCACTGTTTCTTTCTGTTGGAACTATAACTTCCTTCTCCTGGATGCTTTTTTTTTTCTCAGTAGAAATAACTCAGAAACCTTTCCATTAAGCAAATAATTACAATCCAACACTGATCTGTTCTGGATACAAACAAATCCTCCAATGGTAGCAGTGAGTTCCTTTATGTGTGTATAAATTATATTGCCTTGCCCTTTTTTGTTATTTATTTAAAAAGCAAGCTGAATATGTAATAACAGTTTACTTTTTTTTTTAGGTATCTTATCTTAATGAAGAAACAGCTTTCACAATTTTGCAAATAACTGCAATGTTGTTTACAAAACTGAAAGATATCACAGAAACAGCACTGCATATTAAAGTTACTGATTGTGTCATATCGGTAAGAAAGTATTTATTTCATGTTGAATAATAAACAAAATTTAATTTTTATGACAATACGATTATTTATATTGAATAAATATTAGAAATAAACTGAAACCAAAACAATTTGCATTGAAAATGTTAATATGTTTGTCAGGTATTTAATGATATAAAATTTTTTAATAGTAATTGGAGAATGGCTACAAAAAATTAGAATGTCATCATCCTGTGCTGTTACCAAGATTGTTGTATTTTTTTTTTTTTTTTTAATGTAAACCCCAAACACGAGAGGTAGTGGGTCCTAAAGTACTTAGTACTGTGCTTGGGTTGGAGGTTGAGAAGACGAAAGATATTTGTTTACATTGGACTTGAACTTCTGTAGACTGTAATTTTCAGGAAATACGTATGAAGGAAGGTTGTTCCAGAAAACGGCAGTTGAATGAATAAACGAGGAAGATGAAAAGTTGGTTCTGTGAGTTTGAAGTTGGACAGTAAATGGATGTTGGCTGGTGGCTGCACATGTTCGGACTATTTTGAAAGAGAGAGCGGGAATTATAGAAGCCAATTCAGAAGAACAGTGCCCATGGAAGTATCTGTAGAAGAGGCATGCAGCAGAAATAGTATGTCTATGAGAAAGCGAGTGGAGAGACTCTGTTAGAGATGAATCATTAATTAACCTAACTGCCCTCTTCTGAATGGAATCAAGAAGCCTGAGAGAGGTTTTGGGGACACCACCCCAGATGTGGGAACAATATTCCATGGCAGGGCGGATTTGCGATTTATACAGAGTGAGCAGCTGTTTGGAAGAAAAGTAACGCCGAGAGCAAAAGAGAAAACCAAGTTTTTTAGATGCAGAGGAAGCAATATTTGTAGTGTGCTTGTGCCAAGAGAGATTCGAATCAGGGTAATCCCCAAAAGAGATATATCATTTTGACTAGAAATCAGAGTGTCACTAAAGATAAGCATAGGAGCGCAAGAATCCTTTTTGCGAGATATAAGACAACACTGAGTTTTAGAAGAGTTGAAATCAACTCAGTGTCTTTGCAGCACTGGAGAATTACCTGAATATCAAAATTTAAGGAATTAGTAGCAGATTTTCGAGAAGTTGAAGCTGATTGAGCAGGGCAAGGTTTCTCAAACTGGAAAGTGGAATGCAATGTGCTATCATTGGCAAAACTATGGATAGGATTTCCAGTCATTGGAAGAAGGTCATTAATATACAAGAGGAAAAGAGTGGGGGAAAGAACTGAACCTTGGGGGACACTAGCATTAGTGGAGAAGTTAGAAGACAGACAGCCGTCTACCATCACTCTCAGTGAGCAAACAGAGAGAAAACTGGATAATCAATTACTAAAAACAGTTGGCAAACCATAAGATGGAAGCTTGTTTAGAAGACTTTTATGCCAAACACGATCGAAAGCCTTTGAGATGTCAAGAGCAACTACTTATGTTTCATCGAACCTTTCCATTGAATTAGTCCATAAATGGGTAACATAAGCCAGAATATCACCAGTGGATTGACATTGATGGAATCCATACTGGCGATTGTTGATCAGACGGAAGGTTTCTAGGCAGTTTAAGAGTTGGCAGTTAATTGATTTCTCCATTACTTTGGAAAGAGTAGAAGTAATTGCAATGGGATGATAATTGGATGAGAGGGATTTGTCACCCATTTTAGGAACTGGCTGGATATGAGCAAATTTCCAAGCAGAAGAAAAAACACCTTTGGAATAAGAAAGTGAAAAAAGGCGGCAAAGAATAGGAGTAAGTCCAGGAGCACAGGTTTTGAGAACAAGTGAAGAAATACCATCGGGACCTGGAGCTTTCTTAGAATCAAGATTTGTCAAAATACTTCTGACATCTTTTTGATGGAAGACCACAGGAGGCATTGAATGGAGCGTTTTGGGAATGGTGGGAGGTGTTTTACCAAGGTCATTAATACATGAGTTGGAAGAAAAATGGGATTCTAGCAGGTCAGCTTTATCCTTGGCTTTATTTTCTACTCGTAGCCTGTTCAAACTGTAGTTTGGACTGATTAATAACTGCTTTACAATTGTTGCGAGCTTTAGTGTAGGCAGAAAATGAAACTGAATAATTAGAAACAAGCCAATTACGATATGCAACGTTCTTCTCTTGAACACCTTTAGCACATTTATTCGAAAACCAAGGTTTAGATAAAGGACGAGATTTTAAAGTGGAGCATGGGATAAAGGATTCCATCCTGCAAGAATAATTTCACTGACCCGATCTGAGCAAACGTTGACATCAGAAGTTTTGAAACAGTAATCTAACAAAGGAAAAGAAGAAAAGAAATCTTGCAGGTCATCCCATTTTGCATTCGTGTAATGCCAAACAACACGAGGTTGGGAATAGCCATGAAATAAAGGCTCTATTGGAGAAGAGACAATCACCAAGTTGTGATCTGAAGTACCTAAAGGACCTCTCACTTCGACCGTGTACTTAGAAGGGTTGTTTGTGAGAAAAAGCTCAAGCATGTTGGCTGTATGATTAGGATTGTCCAGTATTCTTGTAGGTAAATGAACAATCTGCATGGTCATTAGTAATTGCAA
The DNA here is from genome assembly GCF_048544385.1 of Mastigoproctus giganteus. Lineage (NCBI taxonomy): Eukaryota > Metazoa > Arthropoda > Arachnida > Uropygi > Thelyphonidae > Mastigoproctus > Mastigoproctus giganteus. The sequence goes on along the minus strand of NC_143585.1, from coordinate 61,094,556 downwards.
ATGCCTTAGCATTTTGACCAGCTGGGTCGGTGTGACTAGAAAACAGAAGCCAGCTGGAGTTGTGAACATTAAAATCACCAAGGAAAATTACTTCACTGTTAGGAAAGTTGGACTGGAGAAAGTCATGTTGCAAAGAGAGGAAGTCAAAGAGATCCAAGTGATTAGTGGAGTTGGGAGAATGGTAGAGACAACAGATGAATTTGACACAGTGAGGTAGAGAGATTTTAAGCCAGAGAAGATCAAAGAGAGGAGATTCCAAATTGCCAAGTCTCTGACAGGGAATATCAGAACGGACATATGCACAAGTACCACCTTTGAGGTGAAAGGAATCATACAGCGAATAATTTGGGCATCTGAGATGAGCAGTAGTTGAATCAACCGATAACTGAGATTCTGTCAGAAAAAGTACATGGGGTTTGGCAGACTGTAAGTGGAAATGGACATTGTTGAGATTAGAATTTGGACCATGTATATTTGTGAAATGAATTAGGAAGTGCTTGGGAGGTTTAGATCTTTTCGCAGATAAGCTTGCTCTATTAGTTTGACAATTCATGATGTATTCAACAGTAAGAAAAAAGTGGTTGGGACATGCTGTATGAAGTAATGAAATTTTTGGATATGGTGTACACATGGTAAGAATATACCCAGATCCTTGACATAACGTGGCCTCGACAATGCTCCCCGCATACACACTACTCGGGCTCCCTCCAGTCAGTATCTGGCAGAGTAGAGGTAGCAAGATTATACACTAGCTGATCCGGAAGTCTCCTAGAGAGTTACCAATAGGTTCGGTCCGGTGTACTAACTAGTGGCCGGCCTGCGAACACCGTTTTAGAGCTGTACCCTTGAAATGTAAGGAATATTGGATCTCGCCACGATGTTCATCATAACCTCAAAAGTCATCAATCATACTGCATGATGGAAGAGGTAGGGAAGAGTTGACCGGAACTTAGCTCTAGAGACTGAACATGGGTTCTACCACTTCAAGCCTCCAATAAGCAAAGTGGTGGTATTGCACCGGTTGATGAGAGTCATCTACCACCTAGTACTGCCTGGTAACATAGAGGGGCGGCATTCCTCCATGTGGTGTGGGCGCCACACCTCGACCCCTGTTTACATTGGTTCACACCTGGATGGTCACCCACCATGTATTTGTGCATGGAGGTTATACCCAGGATTACTAGCAGTCCCACCATCGTGAATGTGGAAGCAGAGAATTTGGCTGTCACAGACTGTCCGGACTTCGCCGAAATCGGGTCCACTTAACTTGAGGGTCACCCGAATATCAGTTCCATCAACGTTTTAGGCTCCCAGGTAGCAAGTACAGCTTGTCTAGCATATCTGAGAGAAGTTCTTTGACAACCTCAAGGACCAGAACAATCTGGCAAAACAATAATGTTATCACAAGAATGGTATAAAACTGCTAACTGAGGGATTCACAGACCAAAACGTAACAGTAGCCACAAGTGATTCTTGCACTTCTTCTGTTGGAATGAGCAACAACCTAGAGAGCAAATTGCTGGGGGTTTCAAGAACTGCTGGGAGTCATCATGCAACAAGTAAATACATGGGCTGAGTTAGGGTATACTTGCACATACACAAATGCTAGAAGTATAGTAAATAAATTTGATGAATTTGAAGTGCTGGTCAAGACATGAACGGCAGATATTTTTGGGATATCAGAGACATGGTGTCACACAGATATAAGCAGTGCAGAATTGGAATTTGGGGGAGTGCAGTGTGTACAGACAGGATAGGAAGAGAGGAGGGGTTATGCTATTAACCCCTCCTACATAAAATCTAAGGAAGCGCATGCAGTTGACATAAGTGGACAGTGAGTCAGTTTGTTGTGACATAAGCACTGCAAAAGCAAATTTGAGAGGAGTGTGTTATAGGCCTAATGACTCCAGTTAGTAAAATTAACAAATATACAGAGAAATAGTGGGCCAGCAAATCAGATTGTCTTATAACGGGGAATTTTAACTTCCCAGATATAGACTGGAAATTATGGGTTGACTGCATACTTGGTAGTATGCAGCCAACCCACAATGAGCCTCGCACACTAGCAAGGCTTTTGTGGATTTATTGGATGATTGGTTTCTACAACAGTATGTTTGCAAGGCAACCAGAAGTAATAATACTCTTGACGTGATTATCAGCAGCGATTCTTCATGCATTAAGAATTTTCAGATAAAGGAACGACTAGGTGGCAGTGATCACTGCGGTGAGAGTTACTCAAAGATGTAACTACCATCAGGGGGTAAAGGGAAGGGTTTTTGCCTTTGTAAAGGTGACAACGGTGGTCTGAGACAGTTTTTCAATTCTGTACAGTGGGACCAACTGATGATGTCACCAACAGCAAATTCTAAATGGGAAGTATTCAAAGAGAATTAATCTTGGAAGCTACTAGGCTTTCCATACCAACTAAGAATTAATGTTCAAGGTTTAGGCCTAAATGGATGTCAGATGAATTAATGAGACTCGTGGCAGAGAAGAAAAATGCATGGGATGCATATAAATTATCAGGTGACACAGAAGCCTATGGTAGATATGAGTTGGTGTGTAATCAAGTCACAAAGGAGGTTAGGCAGGTGAAGGCAGATTACGAGAAATCTTTGGAAAAGATGCAGATTACTTATGTAAACTCTAGAAGGGAGGGGATGAATTGAATTTGTTCACTTGATATCGATGGTTCGAGTGTTGATGATTCTGCTCAAGTAGCTGAAAAATTGAATGAATATTTCGCATCTACAATCACAAATGAGGAGTTATTCAGAGAAAGGAATGCCAGAAGTTTATCAAACTCTGGCAGACAGCTAAATGATTTTGTAATAACAAAAAGCAAAGTGGAGGAGAAATTGTTGAAGTTAAACATAAGAAAGATATCTTGGGTGGATGGGATCTATCCAGTTATATTAAAGGAGGTGGATAGGAAGTAAGCAAACTCTTAGCCATAATTATAATAACTTCCCTGGAGATGTGCAAATGTGATCCCAATTCACAAGGGGGATCAAAGTGTGACACGGGTAATTACAGACCTGTTAGTTTAATTTCTGTTCTGGGGAAATTAATGGAGGCACTGGTTAAAGAAGCACTGCACGATCATCTACACAAGACTGCAGTTATAGTTCAGACACAGCATGGGTTAATTATCCACATCATATTATCCAATTTGATTGGATAATATGATGTGGTCACAAAGGAACTGGATGCAGAAAATAATTTTGATATCATATTCTTGCATTTTAGGAAAGCTTTTGATACTGATGCACATAGAAGATGACTGTACAAATTGGAACAGTATGGCATTATGGGCAAATTGCTGCTATGGATAGAGAGATGGTTGAGGGGGAGAACACAGAGAATGGTAATCAATGTTACCCTGCTCTAAGTGGATTAAATGTTATTAGTATAAGTTAAACTAAATGCAACAAGGCATATGTTTAAGAGTATAAATAATCTATATAATATAAGAATAAAAGTAAAAAAGTAAAGTGCAGCCATTATCAACCCACTGCAGGATGGAAGCCTCCTCAACAATTCATGTTGAGGGAAATGGACCATAATCTACCACGCTGGTCCAGTGCGGGTTGGCAGATCGACCGTATTCAGCAGTCAGGGGCTTGAACCCCGGTCTACTCAAAGAGCGTGTGCTACTGCACTCCCGCTCCTGCCCACTCGGCTACGGAGGCAATATTAGAATATTGGTTATTTATTATTAATACTCTTAAACGTATGATGCCCTGTTGCATTTTGTTTAACTTATACATTATAATGTAGACCTTTTAGTATCTCTCATATTGTGTGATTGTCATGTCTGCAATACGAGGATACCTGCCCACCGACCGATGAAAGGCCAACAAGCCTTGAAACAGTGCGATCTGGGTGGTGGTGGTGGTGCCCACTAAGAATAAGTAACAAGTCTTCTCTTTTAGTGAAACGTTACTTATTCGAGGTAGTGCAATACATGGCACCTCGTTGTGAAGAGAAGCAGTATGAGATACAGATAAAATGATGCCCTTTTACACTAAAAACATAGTTTTTTCGTTTAAGACTGATCTATAGTGTATTCACACCAATATTATATAAATGTTATTAGTGGAGTCCTGCAGGGTTTGGTGTTGGGCCCATTAGTGTTTTCTGTATTTATTAATGATATTGATGAAGGTATATCAAGCTTAATGTTCAAGTTTTCAAATTGTACGAAGGTTGGCAGGGTTGTTAATGACACTAATGACAGTATGCTACTGCAGCAGGACCTGGAAAAGTTGAGCAGATGGGCTGAGAGGTGGCAACTGAAGTTTAACATTGACAAATGCAGAGTAATGCATATGGGTAGCAGTAACCCCAGATTAATGTATCAACTGTGCGATAGTACACTCAGGGTGGTAGAGAATGAAAAAAAACCTTGGGCGTAATTTGTGCAGTCAGATATAAAGTTATTTTGAGCAGTGCAGACAGGCTGCAATAGTAGCTCATGATGTCTTGTCAATGATTATACAGGAATTTTTCTAGCAGGGATAAGGAGGTGATTATCTCCTTGTATAAGGCAGTGGTCAGACCACACCTTGAGTACTGTATACAGGTCTGGAGGCCTCATTTTAGGAAGGTTGTAGAGCTGTTGAAACACGTACAGAGAAGGGCAACGAGATTGGTGAATGGAACAAAGGGTTGCTTTTACAAAGAAAGGCTAAGTTCTGCAAATTGCAGCTTCTGGAGACTATGCACCTGCGAGGTGATATAATTGAGGTGTATAAGATGTTGAATGGGTTGAGCAGGCTCAGTGCTGATGGGATTCTTCCTCTTGTTCAGATTATGAACCTGAAGGGGCATAAATTCAAATTGAGGAAAGAGAGTTGTGGAATAGATGTGAGGAAATTTGCCTTTAGCTGCAAGTAGTTGATTTCTGGAACAAACTTCCATCTGTTGTTGTGAAGTTTACAGCTTAAATAAATTGAAGGCTGAACTAGACAAATATTTGGAGTAAATGGATGGGTGAAATGGTGGGAAGGGTTTTTTTTGGGCGATGTTGTATAAGCTTGCTTTCTTGCATCATATGCCTCTACTAATGCTAATGCACTCACTGTATGGATTTTGTAGGTTTTAGTCAGATCCTAAGACAAAACACATTATATTGGATGTTCTCCAGGTTTTGATTATTGAACATAGATGCAGTAATGATAATTTTAATTGTTTAAATTAGTCTTTGTATTTAGTTCAAGTTAACATGTTTTGCACTGTAAGTAGCCTATGGTCTTGAACTGTAATATTATAAAAGTTCCAAAAAAACACTCATATAGTGAGGGTGCATTTTACTTCATTATGATAATTTCATCTCTGTGTTATGCCACATTGTTTATAAATCATATTATTTTCATATAAAAATGTCTGTTTGCCCAATAAGTAGTAAAACTATTATATGAGAAAGATGCATTCATGCTAAATGGGCAATTTGGCCAAATTGTACATTACATGTACATTTATAAATTGTTAAATATGTAAATTGTACATTTAGTAATTAAGATATGGAACATGTGATTTCCTTGCTTAATTTTGAAGTACTTTGAGTAAGTTTAATATTCTAATATAATATTTAAAAATAATATAGAGATATTATACTGCTGCTTCTGTTGGTATGGCTTTTAAGATATTTGATTTTATTTGTCATTTTCACTATTTCATTTATCATATCACATGCTCAGGTTCGTGTTAAATACTTCATGTTTCAACCCAAATAATATTAATAGCATAATCTTAGACACATCTTATATTGAGTGACTGTCATAAAATTATTTATTATTATAAAATGCCTCTGTAAGGAATATTTTTCAAAATCTTTATTTCAACAGTAACAGATACATTGTAATATGGCCCTTTACAATATTGCATCACAATGTAGTATATTATAATTCCTTAATTTTTAATTAGAAATTCAGGTGTAATTATGGTGAAACTAGATCTGTCAGGATTACTGATTCAGAATGGCATGATTGATCTAGAAACTGCTCCAATTGTTTGAACTGCTTCTTGTTTGTTGTAATGGCTGTGGTATTCAAATCCTGCAGCACTACCGCAATTTTTTCTAGAAAGTCACAATTGTGTTGCAGGTGATTCCTTTTCGTGTCCCAGTTGCAGAGCAAAGAAATTAAGGATGAACTTAGAATTTTGCTGGTTGAGATTGACTGCCTTAAAAAAGAGAGTTAATTCCTTGGAAGAAATTAAATCAGGGAACTCATCAGACACTCAACACCAACTTGGCGTTGGAGCATTCCCTTGCATATTGATGGCATCAAGAGAACAGCAGGGGCAAGTGCAGGAGGTACTGCTCCCACAATAGGCAGTAATTCCAGATGACTCAGTTATCAGATTAACAGGGACTATATATGGATAGATGGAATAAAACCATGTTTGCTATGGGAATAAAGTTGTTTTTTGAACAAATTTGAAAACATGTTTGCTTTCTGCATTACTGTGAAGAATAACGTTGGATCACATAACTTTAAATTGCTAAAAAAATATTTTTATTTCAATATAGACATTTAAATAATTAGATAATAAGTGCTTGGTGCTCTGTATTCTGTTTGGGTTATCCATGATAGTATAGTGGTTTTACCACTGTACTATCATGGATAGGTCTTATTTAGAGAGGTCTCGTTTCAAGTCCTGTCGTAGACTGGAAGAATTTCTAAAGATTTCTTCAATTAGGACTAGAGTTAGCTGATCTCAAGGACAGTTTAGTTATTTTGGATTTTTAAGCTCCTTTCCTTCATATCAATTTGACCTGAAAGGAAAACTAACCAGCTTGATAAGGGAGTGCTTTCTGTGAAAAGTGAAATAATGTAGTAATGAGGATAGGAGAAATTTATGCAATAGCACAATACTATCTAAGTTGCTGATGTGCCTAAAAACCAAACAACTACAGCCATTTTGAGGATGCTCTTTTCCCTCTTGTAATAGATGAGCTATGCTCACTTTAGTAACAACATTACTATCCATGAGTTGTCCTAAAATTGCTAATATCAATTTTAATTTAATAACATTGCCAAAATAGGTAAATTTGTTATTCATTAAAAACTGAAATAGTAGTAGTAATAGTATTTTCCAGTGCAGAAAAAGCCACATGTTTTTGCTGCATTGGCAAATACGATAAAAAAATACAAATTATATATGCTGCTATTCTCAGTTGAATTTTGAATTCATTCAAACTGTCAGCCTCAACTACCTGCAAGGGCAACTTGTTCCAGCTATCAATGACTCACTAGCTAAAAGAAAACTTGCTGCAATCTAATCTAAACCTCAAGCCCTGGAATTTGAATTTATGATCCCTAGATCTGAAATTCTTTAGAACAGTGAGAATTCTATTTTCATTCATTTTACTAATCCCTCTCAGAGCCTTATAAACCTCAATCAGGTGACCTCTGAAGTGCCTAGTTGCCAGCTCTGTAGCCCACATAATTGGAGTCTTTCATTATATGGTATTCCTTCTGCCGATCTCACCATTCAAGTTGCCCATCTTTGGACCCTTTCAAGAAACTGTCTTTTTTCATATGAGGTCTTCATACTTGAACACTGTACTCCAAATATTATCTTACAATTGCCTTATACAGTGGGATTATGACTTCCCTATCTCTACAGGATAGCATTCAATAAATCATTGATAGGACACCATGCACTTTCCTGGCTACCCATTTACACTTTCGGAAAACTTCATATCTGCCCATATTGTAGCATCCAGATCCCTTTCCTCCTCCACTGTTTTTAATTCAACCCAAGTGTATAATATATTTCTGGATTGCTATTCCCCAAGTGTAAGACCTTGCATTTAGCAGCATTAAAACATAGCTGCCACTTCTCTGACCTGTTCAAGTCATCCTGAAGGAGTGCTGCTTGGCACTCAACATTAAATACTCTGCCAATCTTTATGCCATATGCAAATTTTGATGTTGCGTCTTCCATCCCTTCGTCAATGTCATTTATGGAAATAAGAAACTACAGTGGTCCAAGAACTGATCCTTGAGGGACCCTATTCCTGAGATTACACCAATTTGAAGAATATCCATTAATCACAACTCTCTGTCTTTTGCCCTGCAGCCGCCTAGCAATCCATCTTAGAATTTTACCAGCGATCCCAACCTGTTCAAGCTTATGCAGTAACCTCTTGTGGAGGACTGAGTCAAATGCTTTGCTAAAATCCAAATAAATTATATCGAAATTATTCACTAGATCGCCCATGAGTAACTGTTTCGAAGTAGCCTACTAAATTAATTCAGCATTATTTACCCTTAACAAAGCTATGTTGTGTGTCCTTCAGAATACCATATTTATCTTAATGTCCCTAGACATTTAGATAAATATGGCAATCATAATCACTGCCTCTAAGATTTTTTCTACCACTAAAGTCAGACAAACTGGCCTGTTGCCATCTTCACTCCTGGAACCGCTTTTATGTGTTGGCAATGCATTGACACTTCTCCAATCTAAAGGTGTCTCCCCTGAGTCCAAAGATGCCCTCGTATTTAATGTCAGTGGTTCAGTACACTCCCTCGTGCTCTTCCTCAAAACTATAAGGTATATGCCATCAACTCCGGGAGCCTTACTTGCCTCTATGTTCAAAAGTTTCAATCATCTGTAATGCACTGTTGTGACAATTATTTCTGGTCTTAGGCACCTCCGTAGCCAGGTGGGCAGGAGCAGCAGTGTGTAGCACACGCTTCTTGATTAGACCGGGGTTTGAGCCCGTCACCACCAAATACGGAGGATGCGGAAAGGTCAGGGAATGACCACCGCATATTCCCAGAGCAATATGGCCTTAGTTGCTAATGCTCCTAAAAACCAAACAACAAACATTTCTGGTCTTACTGGGCCTTCATCAGATAGCAGTTGGCTTCATTTTGAAACTTTGTGTTTTTGTGACAGTGACAGGTGGGCCTGTGCTCACTTTAGTAACAACATTATTATCCATGAGTTGTCCTAAAATTACTAATATCAATTTTAGTTCAGATTGAACATGTAACCATAGTTGCATATGTAAATAACCCCAGCATGCTGTGCTTCTTGCCCTGTTCAACAAATTAGTAAAGGAATGAAGTTTATATTGTGATGCAGTCATTGAAATAAATTAGATAACAGATGCTTCTCTGTGTTCTATTCTTTTGTTTTGCTGTTAAGATTCTGTTCAGAATTCAACATAGTGAGTAACATATCCAAAAAAAAATTCAATTTTGACATAAAGTTGCAAATTGGGACTACCCACTGTTTGGTGAGGGTCCAGTTTCAGAATGAATAATTAATTTCTCTTTTGGTGATGTTATTCAATTAAAAACAATATTAGTACTAATTTTGTTATCTATGAGGTTGACTCATGGATAACAATGTCATTTCTAAAGTGGGAAAAAGTCGAGCCTGTTCTTGCTAGATTGGAGATCATCTCCCAGACAAAAGAGAATACAAAGAAGTATCTATTAATGTTTATTTGGTTCCTGTTTTGAAATAAAAACATCTTTTTATTAATCTGTTTTGTAAGGTAAACTCAATCCAGCACTAAGGGTTATTTACACACTTAAATTTTTTACTTGTTCAACTGGAAGTGTTTAGCTGAAAGATTTTTTGTTTTATCACTTGGCTTCTCATTTAGACTCTCTACATTATTCACCATTCGACACACAGATGCTGACTCAGGCCACCTGCTGTCTAATGAGAGTGCAGTAGGGGTTATCCTGTATTGTGACTATTGCTGGGATATCATCCATGTCCTCTGTGATTTAGCCACTTATCATTATAGTGGTTTGAAAAATTTGGATTCTAATTAATTCCATCAGACACCGGAGGAATTATTAAGCCTCTTCATTAGGAGTTGTAGTTAGCTGATCTAAGACAGAGGCATAGGGGATTCCTCCGTGAGTTATATCAGGTTTTGCAATCCACACAACATGCAAATTGACCCATAAACAGACTTGTACAAATATAATACGTACAATTATTAATGTGCTTGCTACATAAATAACAGTATTGTCCATCTGAGATTTGCAAATTGCTTTTGAATTCATCCATATCCATATCTTCAAGAAGCATCCCACGACTATTTCAGATACTATCAGTACATTTTTACAACAAAATAAAATTTTTATCCTAAGTTAGCTCCAGATGTTGATTTCTGATATACATCATATGGTTTGTGGCCATTTCCCAACCCTAAAGGAAGGGGATGAATTCGATTGGTCCACTTGATATCGATCGTTCGACTTTTGTGGATCCTCCTCACGGAGCTGACAAACTGAATGAGTATTTTGCATCTACATTCACACATGAGGAGTTATTCAGGGAGGGGAATGCCAGAGGTTCATCAAACTCTGGCAGGGATCTAAATGATTTTCTAATAACTGAGAACAAAGTGGAGGAGAAATTGTTGAAGTTAAACATAAGAAAGGCACCTTGGGTGGATGGGATCTATCCAGTTATATTAAAGGAGGCAGCAAAGGAAGTAAGCAAACCCTTGGCCATAATTATGAGAGCTTCCTTAGTCTCATGGGAGGTACCCATAGATTGGAGATGTGCAAATGTGACCCCAATTCACAAAGGGGGATCAAAGGGTGACACAAGTAATTACAGATCTGTTAGTTTGACTTCTGTTCTGGGGAAATTAATGGAGGCACTACAAAATCATCTAGAAAAGACTGCAGTTATGGTTCCGACAGCATGGGTTTGTTAAGGGGAAGTCTTGTCTGACCAATTTGATTAGATACTACAATGAGGTCACAAAGGAACTGGATGCAAAAAATAATTTTGATATCTGTTGCTTAAGTTGCTGCCATAGGTAAAAGGATTGAGTGGGAGAAGCCAGACCGTGGTAATCAATGGACACTGCTCTTTGTGGACTAATGTTATTAGTGGTATATCCCAGGGGTCCGTATTGGGCCCATTGTTGTTTTCTGTATTTATCAATGATATTGATGAAGTTATATCAGACTTAATGTCCAAGTTTGCAGATGATATGAAGGTTGGCAGAGTTGTTAATGACACTAATGACAGTATGCTGCTGCAACAGATGGGTTGAGAAGTGGCAACTGATAGCGCCTCCATAGCCAGGTGGGAAGGACCAGCAGTGCGTAGCACATGCTTCTTGATTAGACCGGGGTTCGAGCCCGTCACCACCAAATACGGAGTATGCGGAAAGGTCAAGGAATGACCACCGCATATCCCAGAGCAGTATGGCCTTAGTTGCTAATGCTCCTAAAAAAAAAAACCAAATAACAACAAATAAAAAATAACAAGTGGCAACTGAAGTTTAACATTGACAAATGTAAAGTACTGCATATGGATATGGATAGCAGTAACCCCAGATTAACGTATCAACTTTGTAATACTACACTCAGGGTGGTAGAGAATGAAAAAGACCTGGGGTTAATTGTGCAGTTGGATATGAAGTTTTCTGAGCAGTGTAGGCAGTCTGCAAGACTAGCTCATGGCGTCTTTTCAATGATATACAGGAATTTTTCTAGCAGGGATAAGGAGGTGATTATCCCCTTATTGTCGGGCCACACCTTGAGTACTGTACACAGGTCTGGAGGTCTCATTTTAGGATCTAAATCTGCTTGAATGAGCACAGAGAAGGGCAACGAGATTGGTGTATGGAACTCTTACAAAGAAAAAGACTTAAGTTCCACAAATTGCAGCGGCTGGAGACTATGCACCTGCAGGGTGATCTGATTGAGGTGTATAAAGCCGTGAATGGTTTGAGCAAGCTCAGTGCTGATGGGATTCTTCCTCTTGCCCAGATTATTTGCCTGAGGGGACATAAATTCAAATTGAGGATTTCCGCAAATCTTTTTTACAGTTGTAAAATAGATATGCAGAAATTTGCCTTTAGCTAGCTGTGGTTGATTGCTGGAAAAAACTTCCATCTGTCATTGTAGAAGTTGACAGCTTTAATAAATTCAAGGCAGAACTAGACAAACATTTGGAGTTAATGGATTGGTGAAATGGGAAGGATTTTTTTTTTTTTCGCTGATGCTATATAAGCTTGCTTTCTTGCATCATTTGCTTCTACTAATGCTAACCCAAAAGAGAAGTTCGTATAGCAAGATAATCACTTGCATCAGATATTCGACACTTTGCAGAGGGTCCTTATGAACTGCCTTCCAGATTTGTTAAAAAAGTAATAATAATAATAAGTTAGCTCTGACAATGTGAACACAGCTGGAATGACATCCGTCTTTTGCCATCTGAACTGCAACCATGTTATTTTAATTTTAGACTGCTGACTGTACAGTAAAAGCTGTAATATCTTAGATGCATGTACTTTCGCTATGTATATGGTGGACTCTTCATCCCCCCCCTCCCCCGCAGAAATGTGAGTTTAATATACTTGATATAGTTCAGTATATATAGTTTAATATAGTTCAGGTTTATTTAATCAGTTAAATGTATATGAATAAATTTTATATTGCCTTTATTTTTGTTTTATACCAATAAATTTGTCTGTTACTTTAGATTTTTATTTAAAGGTGCATCAGTTTAATATTGTGTGTGTGTGTGTGTGTGTGTGTGTGTGTGTGTGTGTGTGTGTGTGTGTGTGTGTGTGTGTGTGTGTGTGTGTGTGTGTGTGTGTGTGTGTGTGTGTTTAGATTTTCTTATATTTGTTTATATTTAAACTATGCTGTGGTCCTTACTCTGAAAGGTTTTGAAATGATCTTCAGAACCTTTCATAATAAAGAGCACAGCACAGCACAGTTTAAATAATTCCCATGTTTGTTGAGCCTACAGCTTTATATTATATTTATATCAGAATCTTTTATTCTTTTTATACAGGTTCCATCTTATTTTACTGATGTTGAAAGGCGAGCACTCTTGGATTCTGCCCAAATAGCAGGTTTTAACGTGCTTAGGTTATTTAATGAACCAATGGCAGGTAATTAGCTTGAATATAAAACATGGAAACCTGCTTGGCAAGTCAGTTTAAGAGATATTTGTGATTGTGCATGAATTTTTATTTGCAATTTGTTATAAAGATATTTAACAAATAGAAAAACTTCAAGAGTACTCTAAAAGGTCATCCAGAGCAGCAGATATTGTATGATTGGTTTTATGTTGAACTATTTTATTAGCGACAAAATAAAATTTTCAGAATGACATTCTTTATCCTGAGCTTTGCTGTATTGGGATTCCCTATTCTGAGCTTTTCTGTATTGGGACTACCTATCCTGAATACATTCTGCTAGGTGTTGTACATTGAATGATGACCTCATTGTGTCTTTTTCATTTTTTATTGTAGTAGTAACTTCTTTGTGCAATTTGACAACTGGGGCCACATTTACAGCTTGTCTCAACCTCCATAAAAAATTTTATTGGCTTCAAATCTGATGACCTAGTTGACCATGTGAGCAGTCTACCTCATCCTGTCCACCTTCCTTGATAAATTTGTGTTCAATTACTCCATAACCTGTCTCTCAAAATGTAGAGGTGCTTTGTCATGTTGTATCCACATTTGCCATCCAAACTTGTAAATAGTTTCTCTAATTTGAAAATACCGCTGAAACCAACTACAGTCAAACATTGTTATAACAAAATTGAATGGAACTATAACAAACATTTGTGCTAGTGCAGTATATCGTGTGGGTGTGGGTGTGTGTTTTAAATTTTAAATTTAATATCCACTTCCCCAATAACTGCATATTGAAACACCAAAAATTAATGTACTTCTAACTATATCTATGGATGCACATGAGGAATGTTTTTGGGGAGGGCACGCTAGAAGTTTGCCATATTATTTGAGAAGGAAAATATAAATTAGTGATAATTCATTCTCCAAATAATGCCTATAAGAAGCAGCAGTTAAACCTTCATCATCAAAATTTGGTCCAATAAGATGATTTCTTACTATTACTCACCATGTGTTTACTGAAAATCTATATTCAAAATTAATTTTTGTTATTTCGTATGAATTACTGTGTGACCAAGAGTGAAATTTCTTATATCGTTATTACAATCAGTAATAAGCTATGGTTGTGTTTCCATCCATCTGCAAAATTATGAAGTATATCTTCAGTATGTCTTCATTAAATTCGATATTACATTGTTCAAAATGTGATGTCAGTTTGAAGTTGCTATCTTTCCCTGACAAACAATATAGGCATTTATGTGCATCTTGGTAAGGTAAGGTGGGATATATATCTACAATGAAATTTGAAGTCCAAATTGGGTCATCCAAACTTGTAAATAGTTTCTCTAATTTGAAAATACTGCTGAAACCAACTACAGTCAAACATTGTTATAACAAAATTGAATGGAACTATAACAAACATTTGTGCTAGTGCAGTATATCGTATGGGTGTGTGTTTTAAATTTTAAATTTAATATCCACTTCTCCAATAACTGCATATTGAAACACCAGAAATTAATGTACTTCTAACTATAGCTATGGATGCACATGAAGAATTTTTTTGTGGAGGGCACGCTAGAAGTTTATCACACTGTAATGGGGAGCTAAATGACTTTGTGATAACTGAAAGGAAAGCAGAAGAGAAATTGTTGAAGCTAAACATAAAAAAGGTGCCTAGGGTGGATGGAATATATTCAATTATATTAAGGGAGGCAGCAAAGGAGGTAAGCAAATCTAAAACCATAATTATGAGAGCATCAGCATTGAGCTTGCTCAATCCATTGAAACCTTTAAACATTCAATCAGGTCGCCTCGCAGGTGCCTAGTCTCCAGACATTACAGTTTGCAGAACTTAAGCCTTTCTTGGTAAAAGCACCTCTTTGTTACCCTCACCAATCTTGTAGCCCTTCCCTGTACTTGTTCCAGCAGCTCTACATCCTTCCTAAAATGATGCCTCCAGACCTGTATTCAGTACTCAGGATGCGGCCGGACCATTGGCTTATTAAGTGGGATAATCATGTCCTTATCTCTGCTAACAAAATTCCTGTTTATCATTAACAAAACTCCATGAGCTGCCCTGGTAGCCTGTCTACACTGATCAGAGAACTTCATATCTGATTCACAATTACCCCCAGGTCTTTATCATTTTCCATTACCCTGAGTGGAGTACCACACAGTTGGTACATTACTCTGGTGTTACTGCTATCCATATGCAGTACTTTGCATTTGTCAATGTTAAACTTCAGTTGCCATTTCTCAGCCCATCTGCCTAACTTTTTTAGATCCTGCTGCAGTAGCATACTGTCATTAACCACAGTGCCAACCTTTGTATCATATGCAAACTTGAACATTAAGCCTGTTGTGCCTTCATCAATATCATTGATAAATATAGAAAATAACAATGGATGCAACATGAAATGCGGGGGACTCTAGTAACAGCATTAGTCCAAAAAGGACAGTGTCCATTGATTACCACTCTGTCTTCTTCCACTCAATCATCCCTGTGTCTATATCAGCAACTTACCCTTAATACCACACTGCTCCAATCTGTACAGTAGTCTTTTATGTGCAACAATATCAAAAGCTTTTCTGAAATCCAAGTATATGATATCAAAATTATATTTTGCATCCAGCTCCTTGGTCACTGCATTATGTAACCTATTAGATTGGCTAGACAACGCCGCCCTTTAACAATCTATGCTGTGACTGCAGTATAACTTCTTTCATGTCCAAATGGTACTGTATTATTTCATTAACCAGTGACTTCATCATTTTCCCTGGAACAAACGTTAAGCTAACAGTTCTGTAATTACTAATATCACCTTTTGAACCCCCCCCCCCCCTTTATGAATTGAGGATATAATAACTCCTCGTGTGTAAATGTAGATGCAAAATACTCATTTAGTTTGTTAGCCACTTGAGGATCATCAACAGTTGAACCATCGATGGACCAATCTGATTCATCCCCTTCTAGAGTTTACATAGGTAAAGAACTCTTTGCTGTTTTTCCTTGCATCCTTTGCCAAAGATTTCTCATAATCTGACTTTGCCTGCCTAACGTCCTTTGTGACTTGATTACAGACCAGCTTATATCTACCATACGCTTCTGTGTCACCTGTTAATTTATATGTATCCCATGCATTTTTCTTCTCTGCCACATGTTTCATTAGTTCATCTGACATCCATTTAGGCCTAAATCTTGAACAATATTTCTTAGTTAGTATGAAAAGCCTAGTAGCTTCCAAGGTTAATTCTTTGAAGGCTTCCCATTTTGAATTTGCTGTTGGTAACATCACCAGTTGGTCCCACTGTATAGAATTTAAAAACTGTCTCAGACCACTGTAGTCACCTTTACGAAAGCAAAAACCGTTCCCTTTACCCTTGTTGGTAGTTACTTCTTTGGGTAAATACCACATCAGAACACTGTCACCTAGTGCTTCGTTTTATCTGCAGATTTGCAGATTCTTCTGGCATACACTTCTAGCATTCCCCTCCTCTAATACACCTCTGGCATTCCCCTCCCTGAATAACTCCTCATGTGTGAATGTAGATGCAAAATACTCAATTCAGTTTGTCAGCTCTTTGAGGAGGGTCCTCAAAAGTTGAAACATCGATATCAGATGGACCAATCTGATTCATCCCCTTCCTTTAGGGTTGGGAAATGGCCAGAAACCATATGATGTATATCAGAAATCAACATCTGGAGCTGATGTAGGATAAAAATTTTCTTTTGTAAAAATGTACTGATAGTATCTGAAATAGTCATGGGATGCTTCTTGAAGATATGGATATGGATGAATTCAAAAGCAATTTGCAAATCTCAGATGGACAATACTGTTATTTATGTAACACATTAATAAGTCTGCCTCCCTTAATATAATTGGATAGTTCCCATCCACCCCATGTGCCTTTCTTATGTTTATTTTCAACAATTTCTCTTCCACTTTCCTCTCAGTTATAACAAAATCATTTATTAAACTCTCTATTAAAGTTCTTTAACTCTATTAAAGTTCTTTAACTCTCTATTAAAGTTTTATGAACTTCTGGACTTCACTTCCCTAAAGAATTCCTCATGTGTGAATGTAGATGAAAATACTCATTCAGTTTTTGAGCTATCTGAGTAGGATTGTCAACTGTCTAACCATCAATATCAAGTGGGCCAGTTTGATTCATCCACTTCCTTTTAGTGTTTACATAAATAGAGGAATATTTGCTGTTTTTCTTTCCATCCTTTGCAAAAGATTTCATGTAATCTGCCTTCACTTGCCTAACCTCCTTTGTGAATTTATTACGGACTAGTTTATGTCTACCATGCTTTTGTGTTGCCTGGTAATTTATATGCATCCCATGCATTTTTATTCTCTACTACGAGTCTCATTAGTTTATCTGATATCCATTTAGACTAAACCTTGAACAGTATTTCTTAGTTCGTATGAAAAACCTAGTAGTTTCAATGATTAATTCCTTGAATATTCCATTTAGAATTGGCTGATGGTATCATCATCATTTGGTCCCACTCTATAGAATTTAAAACCTGTTTGAGATCATAGTCACCTTTACGAAAGCAAAAACTCTTACTTTTACTCCTGATGGTAGTTACATCTTTAATTAAATATTACATCAATACACTGTGATCACTGTCACCTAGTGGTTCTTTTATCTGCAGTTTCTTAATGCATGAATAATCACTGCTGATAATAATCAGACCAACTCACTCTAGTTGCCTCTCTATCGTGCTGCTACTGTAGAAAACAGTCATCGAATAAATTCACAAAAGTTTTGCTAGTCTGTGAGTGACCAACCCACAAGTTCCAGTCAATATCTGGAAAATTAAAATATCCCATTATAAGCCATTCTGATTTACTGGCCCACTCTATTTTTCTGTACAGTTGTTTGTTGTACTAATCAGAGTCATTAGGCCTATAACACACTCCTACTCAACTTCCTAGTGCTTATGTCACACCAAATTTGCTCAACATTGCATTGGCCACCTGTGTCAACTAGATGCAGTGCCTTAGATTTTATATGCTTTTTAAAGATTTTATGTGCTTCTTATTTTTGTTTTCTCCTGTCCTTTCTATACAAAATGTACTCCCTATATTCAAATTCTGTGTCCCTTATATCTGAGCATTACCATGTCTCTGATATCCCAACAATGTCGACATTTGATGTCTTATCCAGCACTTCAAATTCCTCAAGAGTGAAGATAGTTTAATGAAATCAAGATTTTGAAGATAGTTTAATGGTTTTTGTTGATCTTATGGAGCTGGAAGGAATGACAGCTGAAATAATTTATCAAACTTTATTGTTGGTGCTCAAAGTAAATGGTTTCAGTGAGAAACCATTTAGCACCATGAAAACCTTATCTGATTTTGTACAAACGGTGCCTGTGTATAATGCTAGGGAGAAAGTCAGGAGTTTCAGCCAAAATTTTAGAAAACCTTCCAATTTTTTTTATTTGTCACTGCCTAAGTTACCATAATCAGTTATCTCTGGATGATGCAATAAAAGATGTAAATCAAGAAAATCAGTTTAAATCTTTTCTTGATAAACTTTATTGTTTACTTCCATATATATGAACATCAGAGAGAATTAAATAATATATCTGAACAGCTAGAAATTGAAATAATGCAAACTGGAAGAATATTCGGACCTCAATGGGTAGCTTGTAGTGCTGGAGCTGCAAAAGCAGTTTGGAAATTGTATCAAGCCTTGTATATTCACTTTAATAGAAACAGTGAAATAGGAATAGTTCCAACTTTTGGAAAGTGAAAAATTTTTTAGAAATTTAGCTTTAATAAATGACATTCTAACAGAGGATGGCAATATGTTCCTTAGCTTTACAAGAAAGAACTGTTTCAGTTATTAAAGCTGACAGATAACTTCAATGAACAATAAAAACAATTTAAAATACAAAACTAAATAAAATATCTATGGAAGAGAAGCGGAAGATCTCTTCCGCTTAAATCGAATAAACATGACATACCATTTGAAAAAAAACATAATAAAATACCAATTCCAAGAGAAAAACTATTAGATTGTCTAATAAAGTATATGAAAATGTGTTTGTTGTGTGATGACAAAAGTGAAGAATATAATGAACTTTTAAGTTTTTTCATTTTATTGAATCCTAAAACTTGGCCAAATAACATTTTCAGAGTTCCATGGATTGAAGGTGAACAAAAATTAATAAAATTAAGCCAACTACTTAAATATGATATTCCAATAAAATTTTTGTGACTTAGTTGATAATAAAAATATTGAATATATAAAGGAAAAAATTTTGTAATTGCTGTTATTCAGCAGAAACTGAGAGACGATTCATATCATGAACAATGCCGTTGATGTTAAGAGAAATTCTCTACTTATTGAGACTACAAGTCACTCAATGACTATCAATTTAATGGGGAAATCGTTGAAAGAGTTTGATGCAGTTTGTTATGTCAAATCGCTTCTCAGACAGGCTCATCAAACAAAAGATCACATCAATTTCTAAAAATCAACAAATAATTTGGCAATTATTAGAATGATTTGATGAACTTTATACTACAACTTATATCAATTGGTAAGCATTTAGTTTATTTAGAGAATAAAGGGAAATTTTTCCATATATACACTCCTTACACACACATACACTCACACATTTATAGTTTTTGATTTATATTATCTTAACATAACTGGTTGTTAAATATTTTGAATAGTAGCTCTGGCTACAGGTCACTTCTGGGTTGAGGAAAACTTAAAAACCTGGGGGCATCATGTTTATGGAGGTGGTGAAACACTGAACTTTGATATTGGTTAGAGAAGGTTGCCAGTTAGCATTAGCATTAGTAGAGGCATATGATGCAAGAAAGCAAGCTTATGCAGCATCAGCCAAAAAAAGAAGAAAAAACCGCTCCCATTTCACCCCTCCATTTGTTCCAAATACCTGTCCAGCTCAGCCTTAAATTTATTTAGGCTATCAACTTCCACAACAAAGGATGGAAGTCTGTTCCACCAACCAACTACCCGCTAGCTAAAGGCAAACTTCCAGACATCTATCCTACATCTGTCTTTCTTCAATTTGAATTTATGCCCTCTCAGGTGATTATTCTGAGCAACAGGAAGAATCCCATCAGCATTGAGCATGCTCAAACCATTCAAGGCTTTATACACCTGAATCAGATCACCTCGCAGGTGCCTAGTCTCCAGACACTGTAATTTGCAAAATTTAAGCCTTTCTACGTAAGTGCAACCATTTGTTCCATTCAATAATCTTGTTGCCCTTCTCTGTACTCGTTCCAACAGCTCTACGTCTAAAATGAGGCCTCCAGACCTGTATACAGTTCTCAAGGTGTGGCGTGACTATTGCCTTATACAAGGAGATAATCACCTCCTAATAATGCTAGAAACATTCCTGTATATCATTGACAAGACCCTATGAGCTACTCTTGCAGACCGTCAGCACTGCTCAGAAAACTTCATATCTGCCTGCACAATTACCCCCAGGTCCTTTTCGTTCTCCACCACTGTCAGTGTAGTACCACAGAGTTGATACGTCATTCCTGGGTTACTGCTTCCCATATGTAGTACTTTACATTTGTCAATGTTAAACTTCATTTGCCACCTCTCAGCCCATCTGCTCAACTTTTCTAGATCCTGTTACAGCAGCATACTGTCATTAGTTTCCTTAACAACCCTGCCAACCTTCGTATTGTCTGCAAACTTGGACATAAGCTTGATATACCATCATAATTATCATTTATAAATACAGAAAACAGCAATGGATCCAATACTGAACCCTGAGGGACTCCACTAATAACATTAGTCAACGATGAGCAGTGTCCATTGATTACCACTCTGTCTTCTCCCCCTGAACCATCCCTTTATCCATAGCAGCAATTTGCCTCCAATGCCACACTGCTCCAATTTGTGCAGCAGTCTTCCATGTGCAACAGTATCAAAAGCCTTTCTAAGATCCAAATCAAAGTTATTCCCTGCATCCAGTTCCTTTGTGACCACATCATAATATCCAATCAAATTGGTCAGGCATAATATCCTTAACAAAACCATGCTGTGTCCGAGCTATAACTGAAGTCTTGTCTAGATTATCCTACAGTGCTTCTTTAACCAGTGCCTCCATTAATTTTTCTGGAACAGAAGTTAAACTAACAGGTCTATAATTATTTGTGTCGCCATTTGATCCTCCTCTGTGAATTGCGGTCACATTTGCACATCTCTGGTCCATGGGTACCTCCCCTGAGTCCAAAGAAGCTCTCATAATTATGGCTAAGGGTTTGCTTACTTCCTTTGCTGCCTCCTTTAATATAACGATAGATCCCATCTACCCTGGGTGCCTTTTTTATGTTTATCTTCAACAATTTCTCCTCCACTTTCCTCTCAGTTATTACAAAATCATCTAGCTCACTGCCAGAGTTAAACTCACCTCTGGCATTCCCCTCCCTGAATAACATGGGTGACTATGGGGACTAAAGATGCAAAATACTCTTTAGTTTGTTAGCCACCTGAGAAGCATCATCAACAGTTGAACCATCAATATTCAGTGGACCAATCTGATTCATCCCTTTCCTTCTAGAGTTTACATAGGATTCTTAAAGAATTCTTTGTTGTTTTTCTTTGCATCCTTTGCCAAGGATTTCTTATCTGCCTTTGCCTGCCTAATCTCCTTTGTGACTTGGTTACTGACTAGCTTATATCTATCATAGGCTTCCATGTCACCCAATAATTTATATGTATCCCATGCATTTTTCTTCTCTGCCAAATGTCTCATTAGTTCATCTAAAATCCATTTAGGCCTAAACCTTGAATAATATTTCTTAGTTGGTATGTAAAGCCTAGTAGCTTCCTAGATAAATTCTTTGAATGCTTCCCATTTAGAATTTACAGTTGGTCCCACTGTATAGATTTTAAATACTGTCCCAGACCACCGAAAGCAAAAACCCTTCCCTTTACCCTTGATGGTAGTTACCTCTTTGAGTAAATCCCACTTCAGCACACTGTGATCACTGCCACCTAGTGGTTCCTTTATCTGCAGATTCTTAATGCATGAAGAATCACTACTTATAATCAGATCAAGAGTATTACTCATCTAGTTGCCTCCCGAACATGCTGATGTAGAAAACAATCATCCAATAAATTCACAAAAGCCTTGCTAGTGAGTCAGTGACCAACCCACAAATTCCAGTCAATATCTGGGAAATTAAAATCCCCCATTATAAGCCTCTCTGATTTACTGGCCCACTCTATTTCCCTGTACAGTTTCTTATTATACTCATCAGAGTGGTTGGGCCTATAACACACGCCTACTGTCAATTTTGATCTCCCAATGCTTATGTCACACCAAACTGACTCGACACTGCCCTGTCCAGCGATATCGACTGACTTCACTTCCTTGAATTTTATGAGTTTCTTAACTAATAGCATAACCCCTCCTCCCTTCCTATCCTGTCTATCCTTCCTGTGTACATTGTATTCCCCAAATTCCAGTTCTGCATTCCTTATATCTGTGTGACACCACGTCTCTGATATCCCAACAGTTCTGCCTTGGAAGTTTTGAGCAGTGCCTCAAATTCAAATTTATTTACCAAACTCCTAAAATTGGTGTACATGCAATTATTATCATTAGCATTAGTAGAGGCATATGATGCAAGAAAGCAAGCTTATGCAGCATCAGCCAAAAAAAAAAAAAAAAAAAACTTCCACTTCACCCCTCCGTTCGTTTGAAATACCTGTCCAGCTGAGCCGTTTATTTATTTAGGCTATAAACTTCCACAACAAGGGATGGAAGTCTGTTCCACCAACCAACTACCTGCTGGCTAAAGGCAAATTTCCGCACATCTATCCTACATCTGTCTTTCCTCAATTTGAATTTATGCCCTCTCAGGTGATTATTCTGAGCAAGAGGAAGAATTCCATCAGCATTGAGCATGCTCAAGCCATTGAAGGCTTTATACACCTTAATCAGATCACCTCGCAGGTGCCTAGTCTCCAGACACTGTGATTTGCGAAATTTAAGCCTTTCTTCATAAGAGCAACCCTTTGTTCCATTCACTAATCTTGTTGCCCTTCTCTGTACTCGTTCCAGCAACTCTACATCCTTCTTGAAATGAGGCCTCCAGACCTGTATACAGTACTCAAGGTGTGGCCTGACCATTGCCTTATATAAGGGGATAATCACCTCCTTATCCCTGCTAGAAAAATTCCTGTATATCATTGACAAGACACTATGAACTACTGTTGCAGACCGTCTGCACTGCTCAGAAAACTTCATATCTGCCTGCACAATAACCCCCATGTCCTTTTTGTTCTCTACCACTGTCAGTGTAGTACCACTGAGTTGATACGGCACTCTGGGGTTGCTGCTTCCCATATGTAGTACTTTACATTTGTCAATGTTAAACTTCATTTGCCACCTCTCAGCCCATCTGCTCAACTTTTCTAGATCCTGTTGCAGCAGCATACTATCATTAGTGTCCCTAACAACCCTGCCAACCTTTGTATCGTCTGCAAACTTGGACATTAAGCTTGATATATACCATCATCAATATCATTTATAAATACAGAAAACGACAATGGACTCAACACTGAACCCTGAGGGACTCCACTAATAACATTAGTCCATGATGAGCAGTGTCCATTGATTACCACTCTCTGTCTTTCCCCACTCAACCATCCCTTTATCCATAGCAGCAATATGCCTCCAATGGCACACTGTTCCAATTTGTGTAACAGTCTTCCATGTGCAACAGTATCAAAAGCCTTTCTAAGATCCAAATATATGATATCGAAGTTATTCCCTGCATCCAGTTCCTTTGTGACCACATCATAGTGTCCAATCAGATTGGTCATGCAAAATTTTCCCTTGACAAAATCATGCTGTGTCTGAGCTGTAACTGAAGTCTTGTCTAAATGATCCTGAAGTGCTTCTTTAACCAGTGCCTCCATTAATTTTCCTGGAACAGAAGTTAAACTAACAGGTCTTTAATTACTTGTGTTGCCCTTTGATCCTCCTTTGTGAATTGGGGTCACATTTTCACATCTCCAGTCCATGGGTACCTTCCCTGAGTCCAAAGAAGCTCTCATAATTATGGCTAAGGGTTTGCTTACTTCCTTTGCTGCCTCGTTTAATATAACTGGATATATCCCATCCACCCTGGGTGCCTTTTTTATGTTTATCTTCAGCATAACAATTACTGCTCCACTTTCCTCTCAGTTATTACAAAATCATCCAGCTCACTGCCAGAGTTTAACTCACCAAAACTGATTCATCCCTTTCCTTCTAGCATTTACATAGGTTAAGAACTCTTTGTTGTTTTTCTTTGCATCCTTTGCCAAGTATTTCTCATAATCTGCCTTTGCCTGCCTAATCTCCTTTATGACTTGGTTATAGTCCAGCTTATATCTATCATAGGCTCCATGTCACCCATTAATTTATATGTATCCCATGCATTTTTCTTCTCTGCCATATGTCTCATTAGTTCATCTGACATCCATTTAGGCCTATTATACATGCACCTGTTCCTATTCTTAGCTACCCTAACACAACCCATGTATTTACTTGTACTGCAATGACTCCCAGCAGTCTCTGAAATACCCTGCATCTTGTTTTCTAGGCTGCTGCTCATTCCAATAGAAGCAGTGCAAGAATCACTTTCACCTCTGCCAGTGGCTACTGTTAATCTATTAGTCCTTGTATCCCCCCCCCAAGCTAGCAGTTTTCCAACCCACGTAACACTGCCTCGATAGCATCAGCAAATGTTCTTGCACCCTTTCTATTTAAGTGTATCCCATCCCATCCCTGTAGTTTTTTCTACTTATTTTATTTGAAAGTTATTATTTTAAGAAGGCAATTAGAAGAGTGGGAAAATGAAAAAATTTGAGTTTGTTTATAAAAAATTAACTGTTGTTAAATGACTATGACAATTTATAGTAAAAGTAACTGTAATATTAATGAGCAAAGGGAAAAAAAATAGCTTTTGAATGAAATTTTTTTTAGTGGCTTGGATTATAAAATTAAATAATAATTAAAAATAAATCCACTGCCATTATGATTATATTTAATGTTATAGAGAAAAATATTGTCTTTACCTGAAAATAAATAATTAATACAGAGTATAAAATTTTAG
The DNA here is from genome assembly GCF_048544385.1 of Mastigoproctus giganteus. Classification (NCBI taxonomy): domain Eukaryota; kingdom Metazoa; phylum Arthropoda; class Arachnida; order Uropygi; family Thelyphonidae; genus Mastigoproctus; species Mastigoproctus giganteus. Next base: position 61,069,554 of record NC_143585.1, on the reverse strand, counting down.
GATAGAATAAAAAATCTCACAGCAGCAAATGTGCCATTTCAAGTTCTGTCTCTAGCTTATGTTGCTCCTCCCCCCCCTCTCTCCCCAAGTGTGCTGCTCTGCTTACAAAACAACTTTGTATGCCTCTCCTCTTATTGTCAGCTAGTTGTACCTTCTAAACAACAGCTATAACTGAACAATATTACTATTGATCAATTTTAAACAATCAGTGGGAAAGAGTTTCTTTTCTTCTTTGAAGATTTAAGGCTATAAACCTTTCAAGGTATCCTTTTTGGAGTGGTTTGTGATTAAATCCTTGGACATCTGCATAAATATTTTATAATGATTCAGCATGATGTGTTTGTTTAAGATCCCATGAAGGTAGTGAAGAAATTAAAAGGCCTGGGGGGGGTAATTGTGCAGTCCGACATGTAGTTTTCTGAACAGTGTAGATGGGCTGCTAGGACAACTCATGGGATTCTTCAATGATATACAGGAATTTTTCCAGGAGGAACAAGATGATTGTCACCATTGTATAAGATGGAACAAGTGCAGAGAAGAGCGAGAAGATTAGTCAGAGACACAAAAGGTACAAAAAAAGATGCTCCTACCATAAAAGACTTCAGTTCTGTAAATTTAAGCATCTGGAAATTGGCCACCTATTGAAGAGGGGGACCTGATTGAAGTGTGTTTAAGGGACTAAATGGATTGAGTAAATTATGTGCAGATGGCATCCTAACTCTTGCTTTGATGACACGTAAATATTAAATTGAAAAAGGTTGGTATGGAATAGATAAGAGAAAATTTTGCTTTCAGCCAGGTGATCGACTGTTGGAACAAACTTCTATCTAGTGTTATGGAGGTAGGTAGTTATTTAAATAAATTTAAGAAAGAATTAGACAAATGGGGTGGGGAGTATTTTTTTTTTTTTTTTTTAAGAAAGCTGCTGTTATGTAAGCTTGCCTTGTTTCATCATTTGATACTACTAATACTGAAAGCTAGTACACTATTTTATTATATATTTTGTATGGTGTGGCTATTATACATGGATGTAGTATGCCTGTTGTCAGATTGAGCTCACATTCTGTCACAAAAATGCATGGCCAGTTGTTAACTACACTTGATATATTGGCTGCAATAAAACGAAAATGAAGTGATAAATTCTTCTGGTTACAAAGTGTAAATGGAAATTTGTTTTATTTATTTGTTACATTATATTCTTACAGAATATGAAACAGAAAAGAAATTATCATAATTATCTTTTGCCGTTTATTATTAGTCTTGCTGTTTAACCCATTTAATGTTAAGTATATAGGAAAGAATGTATGCAGTATGCTGTAACGTTTGGAATTTTAAGAAGCATCTCTAACCTGCCTAAAATTTAAGTAGCATTTGAAAAGTAAAAGTGTGGACTCGCTTATTGATTCTTAAGAATGATCACATATATGCATCAAACTACATCACTTAAGTGCCATTTGATGTATATATGCCTCAGTGGTGGTAAACGTGTTAACATCTTTCCACAATTTTGTTTTATAGATTTGTCAGTATATGGCATATCTTTACGTTCCCCTTTTAGGTCAATACACACTTAAATCTTTGTGTACTTTTGACTTCTACTAATCTGTTTTTGAAATTATCCAAATTATCTCTGCTTGATTTCGCCTTGATCTTAAGGAAAGAATGTATTAAATAATAATTGTTTTTTTTCCATGTAAACCCTAAACACGAGAGGTATTAGAACCTATAGTACTTAGTACCATGCTTGGGTTGGAGTTTGAGAAGACGAAAGAAGATATTTGTTGACATTGGACTTGAACTTCTGTAGACTGTAATTTTCAGGAAATACATATGAAGGAAGGTTGTTCCAGAAAACGGCAGTTGAATGAATAAATGAGGAAGATAAAAAGTTGGTTCTCTGAGTTTGGAGTTGGACAGTAAATGGATGTTGGCTGGTGGCGGCACGTGTTCGGACTGTTTTGAAAGAGAGAGCGGGAATTATAGAAGCCAATTCAGAAGAACAGTGCCCATGTACAAGAGGCATGCAGCAGAAACAGTACGTCTATAAGACAGCGAGTGGAGAGACTTTGTTAAAGATGAATCATTAATTAACCTAACTGCCCTCTTCTGAATGGAATCAAGAAGCCTGAGAGAGGTTTTGGGGGCACCGCCCCAGATGTGGGAACAATATTCCATGGCAGGGCGGATTTGCGATTTATACAGAGTGAGCAGCTGTTTGGAAGAAAAGTAACACTTAAAGCGAAAGAGAAAACCAAGTTTTTTAGATGCAGAGGAAGCAATATTTGTAATGTGCTTGTGCCAAGAGAGATTAGAAGTCATGGTAATCCCCAAAAGAGATATATCATTTTGCCTAGAAATTGGAGTGTCACTAAAGATACGCATAGGAGCAGAAGAATCCTTTTTGCAAGATATACTGAGTTTTAGAAGGGTTGAATTCAACTAAGTTGTCTTTGCCGCACTGTAGAATTACCTGAATATCGGCATTTAAGGAATTGGTAGCAGATTTTCAAGAAGTTGAAGCTGATCGAGCAGGGAAAGGTTTCTCAAAATGGAAAGTAGAATGCAATGTGCTATCATCGGCAAAACTATGGATAGCATTTCCAGTCAATGGAAGAAGGTCATTAATATACAAGAGGAAAAGAGTGGGGGAAAGAACTGAACCTTGGGGAACACCAGCATTAGTGGAGAAGTTAGAAGACAGAGAGCCATCTACCATCACCCTCAGTGAGCGATCAGAGAGAAAACTGGATAACCAATTACTAAAAACAGTTGGAAAGCCATAAGATGGAAGCTTGTTTAGAAGACCTTGTTACCTGAGTTAAGTTGCTACCTGTGGACCGGACAAACATGATGAAGAAAATAATAGCTTATGCGTATATATATATCAACTCTGTGTGTGTGTGTGTGTGTGTGTGTGTGTGTGTGTGTGTGTGTGTGTGTGTGTGTGTGTGTGTGTGTGTGTGTGTGTGTGTGTGTGTGTGCGCGCGCGCGCGCGCACACTGAGTTGGCTTTGCATTAGTAATGTTTAATACTTTGTGGGGGTCATTTGACAATACTAACACAGGACAACCTACAACATGCATTACACAATATTTCCAGCAATGCCTACACATTGTTGGATGGATGGTTGTAAACATTGAATGTCCTTTTCCAGTATGTTATATGCTCAGTTGGGTTGAGACTGGTTGAGTTGGGAGACCTTGGGAGGATGGAGAATTCATTGTCATGTTCCTGAAACCAGTTAGAAACCTGCTGGGCCTTATGGTATGGCATGTTGTCTTGTTGATAGACTACAGAGTTGTCTGGATACACTGTCATCATGAAGGGGCATACTTGGTCACTGACAGTAGGCACTCCCATTGAGCTGTTGATTACAGGTGATCAGAGGATGTAGGGAATGCTGTGTAGACAGTCCTTAAACCATAACAAAACCTCCTCCAGCCTGCTGAGTAGTGCATATAGATGCCATGGTCTCATGTTGCTTTCTCCAAATACACATATGCCTATTGGCATGATAGAGTTGGAAACAGGATTCATCAGACAAGGTGACAGATTTCCATATGTCAGTGGTCTAGTGGCACTAACTTGCTCATTCTTGGTGCAGTTTCTTGTCTTGCAATAAGTTTGGGTGCAGTTCTCTGTGGAGACCATCGACTGCCATAGCCTATATGAGGTAATGCCCAGCACATAGGTTGGTGTTGCTATTCCTACGTTGTACCAAGTGGTTCGGTGGGCCATTGCTGTATTGCTGCTGTGTCACGAAATGTGATACAATGCTTACCAGGTACATCAACCATAGATGGCTGTCACATGTGACTTTTGTCTGGTTGTTTGACTGCCATTGAGCCAGTCACTGTAGACCCATGACAACATGGAACAAGAACGCTTAACAATATTGACTGTTGTTGAGATACTGGCACCTGCACACCTTGCCCCCCCCCCACCACAATTGTTACATTCGAAATCAGAATGATCCTGACGCTGATCCACTGTTCTCTGCAAGGAAGACACTCAAAAACTGATATATGATTATGGTTCACCACGTGTGCAAACTACAATCTTATATCAGTCATTCCTGACCTTGAGCCTTCACCAGCATCACAGACTAATCCATTCCTACATGAGGTGGGGAGGTTGCTAATGCAAAGCCAACTCAGTGTATATCCAGGAAAGACTAATACTAAACCTTAGATTCCTCCACTGTATAATGCTTTTCAGTAATTGGAAAAGGTTTTTAAAAAAGTTGGAGGACCTAGAGTTCTCCAGCCTTTTAGAGGTAAATTTTAACTACTCTTGAAAAATTATTTAAAGAAATTTATGTTATTGAAAACAATGTTTTTAGACTTCCTATGATTGTCAGTGCCACTATGATCCTTTCAAATGGTGCATCATTCTTGGATCTATTTATTAGGGTACCAGTTTTCTTGAAACTGATCGTCTTCATCGACTTGAAATGCTTACTGGCCATGTGTTATTAATCTCACTCTTTCTTTTACACATTTTTGTATTATATTCACATGATTCCAACTGAAAATTAATGAAAGTAGGCATTTTGAAACTGAATCATGTACATCAAAGATCAAGAAGCCTTTATACTAAATGGATTAAAAGATTAAAAAAGCATTTATACTAAATGAATTAAAAGATTAAAAAGCATTTATATAACTTTCAGTGTTGAAAAATAAAATTTAAATTATTTTCTATGGTGCATCATGGTGGTCATTTATTAGTATTAGTAGCGGCAAATGATGCCATCAGCTAAAAAAAACAAAAACACCAACACATTTCCCCATATCACTCTCCATCCCCTATAACAGTTTGTTTAATTCTTCCTTGAATTTATTCAAGCCACCCACTTCTACAACACCAGATGGAAATTTGTTCAAACAATTAACTACCCACTGGCTGAAGACATTTCTGCAACAATCCTTCCTCATTTTGAATTTATGACCCCTCATGTCATAGTCTGAGCAAGAGAAAGAATTGCATCTGCATTCAATTTACTCAATCCATTTAGACCTTAAACACTTCAGTCCAATCTTCACATAGATATCCAGTCCCCAGTTGCTGCAATTTGCAGAACTTGAAGCCTTTCCTGGTAAGAGCCCCCTTGTTTCCCTCACTTATCTTGTTGCTCTTCTCTGCACCCACTCCAACATCATCGTGCAAATGAGGCAGCCAGACTTGTATGTTTGTCACAAATACACATAAAAGTATATTACCTGAGTCTAGCTGTATCTCAGTATAGCTAATAGATTTTTATTAATATTATTTCTTAAGCAAAATGCTTGAGAAATAATTTTAAGTGATAATATTATTAAATAAGTGATAAAAGTTGCTAGAGACAAGAAGGCTGCAAAAACTTTATAATAAGCATTTTTGGGAGGGATTCTTTTGAGTTATTTGTAGGATTATTTTGTATAACTTCTGTCAGTAATATTTTGATTTGTTTTTGGTGTATTCTGGAAGTCTAGTTTGTGTATGGAATGTTCATAGTATGCTTTTTGTTTGAATCTTTTCAATAGTGGCATTGTCTTATGGTTTCTACAAGCAAGATTTATCTGAAGAGAAAGCAAAAAACATTGTCTTTGTTGATATGGGATATTCTTCTTTACAAGTTTCTGTTTGTGCCTTAAGCAAAGGAAAACTTAAGGTAAGTTTTATAAGAGAATGCAGTGATTAGTTTTATAAAGGATATTACATGAAGTATTAACTGTATTAGTAGAGGCAAATGATGCAAGAAAGCAAGCTTATGCAGCATCAGCCAAAAAAAAAAAAAAAAAAAAAAAACTTCCACTTCACCCCTCCGTTCGTTTGAAATACCTGTCCAGCCAACCAACTACCTGCTGGCTAAAGGCAAATTTCCGCACATCTATCCTACATCTGTCTTTCCTCAATTTGAATTTATGCCCTCTCAGGTGATTATTCTGAGCAAGAGACAGAATCCCATCAGCATTGAGCATGCTCAAACCATTCAAGGCTTTATACACCTCTATCAGATCACCTCGCCAGTGCCTAGTCTCCAGATATTGTAATTTCCAAAACTTAAGCCTTTCTTTGTAAGAGCAACCCTTTGTTCCATTCACTAATCTTGTTGCCCTTCTCTGTACTCGTTCCAGCAGCTCTACATCCTTCTTGAAATGAGCCCTCCAAACCTGTATACAGTACTCGAGGTGTGGCCTGACCATTGCCTTATATATCCCTGCTAGAAAAATTCCTGTATATCATTGATAAGACACCATGAGCTACTCTTGCAGCCCGTCTGCACTGGTCAGAGAACTTCATATCTGTTTACACAATTACCCCCAGATCCTTTTCATTCTCTACCACTGTCAGTGAGTACCACAGAGTTGATACGTTGCTCTGGGGTTGCTATTTCCCAAATGTAGTACTTTACATTTGTCAATGTTAAACTTCATTTGCCACCTCTCAGCCCATCTGCTCAACTTTTCTAGATCCTGTTGCAGCAGCATACTATCGTTAGTGTCCTTAACAACCCTGCCAACCTTTGTATCGTCTGCAAACTTGGACATTAAGCTTGATATATACCATCATCAATATCATTTATAAATACAGAAAACAATGGACTCAACACTGAACCCTGAGGGACTCCACTAATAACATTAGTCCATGATGAGCAGTGTCCATTGATTACCACTCTCTGTCTTTCCCCACTCAACCATCCCTTTATCCATAGCAGCAATATGCCTCCAATGCCACACTGTTCCAATTTGTGTAGCAGTCTTCCATGTGCAACAGTATCAAAAGCCCTTCTAAGATCCAAGTATATAATATCAAAGTTATTCCCTGCATCCAGTTCTTTTGTGACTGCATCATAGTATCCAATCAAATTGGTCAGGCAAGACTTCCCCTCAACAAAACCATGCTGTGTCCGAGCTGTAACTGAAGTCTTGTCTAGATGATCCTACAGTGCTTCTTTAACCAGTGCCTCCATTAATTTTCCTGGAACAGAAATTAAACTCACAGGTCTGTAATTACTTGTGTCAGCCTTTGATCCTCATTTGTGAATTGGGGTCACATTTGCACATCTCCAGTCTATGGGTACCTCCCCTGAGTCCAAGGAAGCTCTCATAATTATGGCTAAGGGTTTGCTTACTTCCTTTGCTGCCTCCTTTAATATAACTGGATAGATCCCATCCACCTCAGGTGCCTTCCTTGTGTTTAACTTCAACAATTTCTCCTCCACTTTACTCTCAGTTATTACAACATTATCTAGCTTACAGCCAGAGTTGAATACACCTCTGGCATTCCCCTCGCTGAATAACTCCTCATGTGTGAATGTCGATGCAAAATATTCATTTAGTTTGTTAGCTACCTGAGCAGAATCATCAACAGTTGACCCATCGATATCAAGTGAACCAATCTGATTCATCCCCTTCCTTCTAGAGTTTACATAAGTAAAGAACTCTGCTGTTTTTCCTTGCAACCCTTACCAAAGATTTCTCGTAATCTGCCTTCGCCTGCCTAACCTCCTTTGTAACTTGGTTACAGATCAACTTATATCTATCATAGACTTCTGTGTCACGTGTTAATTTATATGTATCTCATGCATTTTTCTTCTCTGCCATATGTCTCATTAGTTCATCTGGCATCCATTTAGGCCTAAACCTTGAACAATATTTCTTAGTTGGTATGTAAAGCCTAGTAGCCTTCCAAGATAAGTTCTTTGAATGCTTCCCATTTTGAATTTGCTGTTGGTGACATCATCAGTTGATCCCACTGTATAGAATTTAAATACTGTCTCAGACCATCGTAATCGCCTTTACGAAAGCAATAACCCTTCCCTTTACCCCCTGATGGTAGTTACCTCTTTGAGTAAATCTCACTTCAGCACACTGTAATCACTGCCACTTAGTGGTTCCTCTATCTGCAGATTCTTAATGCATGAAGAATCACTACTGATAATCAGATCAAGAGTATTACTCCCTCTAGTTGCTTCCCAAACTTGCTGATGTAGAAAACAATCAACCAATAAATCCACAAAAGCCTTGCTAGCGTGTGAGTGACCAACCCACAAATTCCAGTAAATATCTGGGAAATTAAAATCCCCCATTATAAGACTCTGATTTACTGGCCCACTCTATTTCCCTGTACAGTTTCTTATTATACTCATCAGAGTCATTAGGCCTATAGCACACTCCTACTCTCAATTTTGATCTCCCAATGCTTATGTCACACCAAACTGACTCGACATTGCACTGTCCAGCGATGTCGACTGGCTTCACTTCCTTGGATTTTATGTGTTTCTTAACTAATAGCATAACCCCTCCTCCCTTCCTATCTCGTCTATCCTTTCTTTAGACGTTGTACTCCCCAAATTGCAGTTCTGCATTCCTTATATCTGTGTGACAGCATGTCTCTGATATCCCAACAATATCCGCCTTTGATGCTTTGAGCAATACCTCAAATTCATCAAATTTATTTACCAAACTCCTAGCATTGGTGTACATGCAAGTATACATGCGTCTGTTCTTTTTCTTAGATATCCTAACACAACCCATGTGTTTACTTGTACTGCAATGACTCCCAGCAGTCTCTGAAATACCCTGCATCTTGTTTTCTAGGCTGCTGCTCATTCCAGTAGAAGCAGTGCAAGAATCACTTTCACCTCTGCCAGTGGCTACTGTTAATCTATTAGTCCTTGTATTCCCCCAAGCTAGCAGTTTTCCGACCCACCTAACACTCCCTCAATAGCATCAGCAAATATTCTTGCACCCTTTCTATTTAAGTGTATCCCATCCCTGTAGAAGCAGTTCCTTCTGTTAACAAGTACAGACCAGGCTGAAAAAATTCTGTAAATTCAATGGTTTTTGCAAATTCCCTAACTCTGTACAGTACCAAAAAACTTATATGATGACATTTCTGAATTCATCTGTGGAATTCAACCTTCAGCCTGGGATAGGGGTTCCCTCTAAATTAATTCAGAATTCCTATCCTTAACTTAAGATAGAATTTGATTGACGGTTTCAGAAATGTTACCATATTAGTTTATTTGGGTTGTGTATGGAGTTAGGAAATTTCTAAAGAAATTTTCTTATATTACCCTTCCAATGAAATATATTTTGTCACGTGGCAAATATCTTATATAATTATAAAATGTTCTTTCTGTGGCTTGGTTCTAGAAAGGACAATGTCAGTTTTTAACTGTGTTTATAGTATGATTAACTATTATTTTATTGTATATTTCTTATGCTACAATTGCAAATATCTAGCTCTCCTATTCATTACTAAGAGAGCTAGAATGTTTATCACCTTAGCATATGAAAGATATTTGTCATGTGACAAAATATCTCATTATCAATTTTTAGAAGAAACAAATCACAGATTTATAGATAGTGTTTTCAAGTTTCACTAATTTTGGATATAATAACATAAGACAATTGAAAAAGGAAGAATAAAAATCCAGGTAATTAACTTTCCCCATAATTAGTAATAAATTTAATTATTCTCTTTAATAATTAATTAATAAATAAACTAAAGTGTAGGCAAAACATATGGCACAATAAAGATGAGGCTCAGTGAAAACAGTGTTTGCCACTCACAAATTTTGTGCCATCAGGTCAGATAATTAAAATAAGTTATAGCAGATTAAGATCAAATAACCCAAATGGAATTTGTAATTGAAAAAGGTATATGTAATTGAATTTGAGCGTGCATATTTCATAATACATTGGTACAAGCAATGATCATTTCATTATACATCAGCACAACAGTAGCTTAGCTTTGAGATAACTTATATCATGGATGAAAATGAATGGTAGATTTATAAACCAGATAGATAGCATATACTGTTCTACATGCATTTATTTTTTATTGGATTGTATTACATTCAATACAATACACTCATAGATAACATACAAATATATGCAAACGTATGTAATAATACAAATACAAGATTGCCTGTTTTTTTTTGATAAATTGACTTGGTCATTATTAAGGGCCCAACTATTATCAGAGATATAACAGTTCAGCTACATTTCCCTTAGACACTACCCATAAAATGAGTAATGCATCCAAAGACATTTCAGTGATCAGTGACAAAGGAGAGGGAAACTTCTTAGGCCCTATCAACTGCAGTGGTAATTTCCAGATGCTGAATACAAATGCTGTGTAAGAAATGTTTAAGAAAATTATTCTAGAAGCCATGAATATAGCATTAGCATTAGTAGAGGCATTTGATGCAAGAAAGCAAGCTTATGCAGCATCAGCCAAAAAAAAAAAAAAAAAAAAACCACTTCCACTTCACCCCTCTGTTCGTTCAAAATGTCCAGCTGAGCCTTAAACTTATTTAGGCTATCAACTTCCACGACAAGGGATGGAAGTCTGTTCCACCAACCAACCACCCGCTGGCTAAAGGCAAATTTCCGCACGTCTATCCTACATCTGTCTTTCCTCAATTTGAATTTATGCCCTCTCAGGTGATTATTCTGAGCAAGAGGAAGAATCCCATCAGCATTGAGCATGCTCAAACCATTCAAGGCTTTATACACCTCTATCAGATCACCTCGCTGGTGCCTAGTCTCCAGACACTGTAATTTGCAAAACTTAAGCCTTTCTTCGTAAGAGCACCCCTTTGTTCCATTCACTAATCTTGTTGCCCTTCTCTGTACTCGTTCCAGCAGCTCTACATCCTTCTTGAAATGAGGCCTCCAGACCTGTATACAGTACTCTAGGTGTGGCCTGACCATTGCCTTATACAAGGGAATAATCACCTCCTTATCCCTGCTAGAAAAATTCCTATATATCATTGACAGTACACCATGAGCTACTCTTGCAGACCGTCTGCACTGCTCAGAGAACTTCATATTTGCCTGCACAACCACCCCCAGGTCCCTTTCATTCTCTACCACTGTCAGTGTAGTACCACAGAGTTGATACGTTGCTCTGGGGTTGCTGTGTCCCATGTGTAGTACTTTACATTTGTCAATGTTAAACTTCATTTGCCACCTCTCAGCCCATCTGCTCAACCTTTCCAGATCCTGTTGCAGCAGCATAATGTCAGTAGTGTCCTTGACAACCCTGCCTACCTTTGTATCGTCTGCAAACTTCGACATTAAGCTTGATATACCCTCATGAATATCATTTATGAATACAGAAAACAATAATGGACCCAACACTGAGCCCTGAGGGACTCCACTAATAACATTAGTCCACGACGAGCAGTGTCCATTGATTACCACTCTCTGTCTTCTCCCCCTCAGCCACCCCTTTATCCACAGCAGCAATTTGCCTCCAATGCCACACTGCTCCAATTTGTGCAGCAGTCTTCCATGTGCAACAGTATCAAAAGCTTTTCTAAGATCCAAGTATATAATATCAAAGTTATTCCCTGCATCCAGTTCCTTTGTGACGGCATCATAGTATCCAATCAAATTGGTCAGGCAAGACTTCCCCTTAACAAAACCATGCTGTGTCCGAGCTATAGCTGAAGTCTTGTCTAAATGATCCTGCAGTGCTTCTTTAACTAGTGCCTCCATTAATTTTCCTGGAACAGAAGTTAAACTCACAGGTCTATAATTACTTGTGTCAGCCTTTGATCCTTCTTTGTGAATTGGGGGTGACATTTGTACATCTCCCCTCTGTGGGTACCTCCCCTGAGTCCAAGGAAGCTCTCATAATTATGGCTAAGGGTTTGCTTACTTTCTTTGCTGCCTCCTTTAATATAACTGGATAGATCCCATCCACCTCGGGTGCCTTTCTTGCATTTATCTTCAACAATTTATCCTCCACTTTACTCTCAGTTATTACAAGATTCTCTAGCTTACTGCTAGAGTTGAATACACCTCTGGCTTTCCCCTCGCTAAATAACTTCTCATGTGTGAATGTCGATGCAAAATATTCATTTAGTTTGTTAGCTACCTGAGCAGGATCATCAACAGTTGACCCATCGATATCAAGTGGACCAATCTGATTCATCCCCTTCCTTCTAGAGTTTACATAAGTAAAGAACTCTTTGCTGTTTTTCTTTGCATCCCTTGCCAAAGATTTCTCGTAATCTGCCTTCGCCTGCCTAACCTCCTTTGTAACTTGGTTACAGATCAACTTGTATCTATCATAGGCTTCTGTGTCATGTGTTAATTTGTATGTATCCCATGCATGTTTCTTCTCTGCCATATGCCTCATCAGTTCATCTGACATCCATTTAGGCCTAAACCTTGAACAATATTTCTTAGTTGGTATGTATAGCCTAGTAGCTTCCAAGATAAGTTCTTTGAATGCTTCCCATTTTGCATTTGCTGTTGGTAACATCATCAGTTGATCCCACTGTATAGAATTTAAATACTGTCTCAGTCCATCATAGTCGCCTTTACGAAAGCAATAACCCTTCCCTTTACCCCTAATGGTAGTTACCTCTTTGAGTAAATCCCACTTCAGCACACTGTGATCACTGCCACCTAGTGGTTCATTTATCTGCAGATTCTTAATGCATGAAGAATCACTGCTGATAATCAAATCAAGAGTATTCTTCCCTCTATTTGCCTCCTGAACATGCTGATGTAGAAAACAATGATCCAATAAATCCACAAAAGCCTTGCTAGTGTGTGAGTGACCAGCCCCCAAATTCCAGTCAATATCTGGGAAATTAAAATCTCCCATTATAAGACTCTCTGATTTACTATCCCACTCTATTTCCCTGTACAGTATCTTATTATACTCATCAGAGTCATTAGGCCTATAGCACACTCCTACTCTCAATTTTGCTCAATATAGTTGTTGCACTGGTAGAAGAATGCCAGAATGAATGATGATGAGAGTTGGCAGACCTTATTCAGCCAAACTATGGAACCTATAAGCAGGATGTAACAATACTACAGATGAGGTTGGTGCACTATGGCCTTAGTTGCCGATGCACCCAATAAATCCCTAAACAAACAGATGAGGTAAGAAAACCAACGGCTGCTTTTGAGAAGTCACTGGCAATAAGATCTATTAAAAATAGGGACAAAAAATTTTCATATGTGAATGCAAAAAAGAAAACAGTAAATCATGTAGGCCCCCCCCTCCAGGTCCAAAATGGTGAAATTATAGACATTCCAGCCATTGTCGCAGATGAATTGAATAGGTATTTTGCAGTTCATTTTTGTGTTCATTTGCATATGCAAATGAACCCAAAAATGAACAAGTTCAGTTGTTCATTTGCATATGCAAATGTCATCCTGGTGGATGACATTTGCACAAAATTTTATATTTTGATCTTATAGAAAGTTGCCAAGCCATTTCAAATTTCATTAAAATCAGACAAACAGAAATCCACCAGTTATCTGTACACTTCATATTGTACAAATAACTGCTGTACTCCCAAGGAATGACCACAATGTGTTTGTAGTCATTCCTTGGGAGTCGGGAGACTGACTTTTGCATCACTTCAACTCTCTGTCACACTTCATTCAGTTCACCCTTCAACTGAAGTCAGGCAATGCCCTTCCTTTTTTGGATACCCTTGTTCCCCACAAGGGCATGCATTTAAAGATGTTCAATCACAAGCCAATGTGTGCTGGCCAGTTCACCAACTGCCTGTCAGCACATGCACTCAGCCATCTTCTCAGCACAGCGCAAGCCCTACTAACTCGTGCCTGGACCCACTCCATTTCTGTGGATGAAAGGCGCACTGAGATTGTTAAAGGTTGAAGGCAGATCTGGCAAAGTGCGGCTACCCTTCCAGTGCCCCAGATAGGTGTAACCTACAGATCCATGACCACGTTGCCAACCACAGGGCCACACGCAGTGATGACCCTGTCTCGACCACCTTTATCCCCTACTATCCAAACCTGTCACAACAACTTTCTAAGGTCTTACAGGCTCACGGGATAAAGTGCTTGCAACTTCCAGGCAGAAGATTGCGGTCCCTCGTTTCAAGGGTTAAGGCATCGATTCCCCCCCCCCCTCCTGCAAAGCGGCTTAGTGTACTGTATTTCCTGCAGAGACTGCACTGGCTGCTACATTGGGGAAACCGACAGAAGACTCAATAATAGGACCACCACAGTACGCACATTACATTCTGTACTTTTGTGAAAGCAGTCACAACTGAAGAAGGACATCCCCTGTCTGAAAGCTGTTGTGTTTATTACTTTTATTTTTGTTCCTATTTTAACCTGTATCAGTTTATTAAACAGAGTTTTTAACTCCAACCTGTTTTATTTAATCTGTTGCTTCCCAGTGACACTACATTGTTTACATTAAATATGAATCCTGGAAAGTTAGGCCTATATTCTCTTGAGTGAATATTATGTTATGAGGTATACTACCCTTCAAAAAGTATCCAGATATTCCAGTTTTTACAGTCCATTTGACTTTTGAGGATAAACAAACTCAGACTGGTATATAAGGAGGACGCACAAACCACATAAGTTAATTGTTCTCATTGTACACTAAAGTCCACTAGCCTAAATAAATTTAAGGCTCAGCTGGACAGGTATTTCGAACGAACGGAGGGGTGAAATGGGAGAAAGTAGGGTTTTTTTTGGCTGATGCTGCATAAGCTTGCTTTCTTGCATCATATGCCTCTACTAATGCTAACAGAGGTTGAGATGTGATGCCTTAAACTGAATTTAAGGGATCACACCTCGGTTTTTGTGGAGAGTGGTGGGGATTAAGCCAGATATCACAGACTCAATGAGTCTTACCTTGCAGGATACAACAAACACTGTAATTGTCCAGACAGCAGAAGAAAGTAGTCCTATGGAGTAACAAATCTTGTTAAACCTTATTCCAATCAGATAGGCGAGTGTGGGTGTGGTGGCCTGAAGAATGTCTGCTGTCAGGATGTATTGTGCCAGCAATGATGTTTGAAGTTGGTGACAGTTATGGTGTGATGCTGTTTCTTATGCATGACCTAGGACTTTTGATGGCTGTGTAGGCGACTGTGAATGCCAATTCTTACTTTAACATTTTGGACAATTCCTTCCCTTTCTGCATTTTGGCAGTTCTTTGGTCCCATATTTGTTTCTGCAGGATGCCATACCACCAGTGCTGTTTGAGAATGGATCATGGACATTAATGTACAAAAGTTGGAATGGCTGGTGTAGAGTACTGATTTGATTTCTATGGAACATCTGTAGAATGAACTGGAATTTTGAATGAGGGCCAGACCAACACAACCCACATCAGTAGCTCAACTAGTCCATCTTCAGCAGAAGAAATGGGGTCGATACCCACTGCAGTTTATTATTTGTTGCCAGAAGGCTACTCAGGAGATTGGAATATGCCAAAGCAGAACTAGCACATTCTGCTTTGGAAAAGGACACAAGTGACAGTGATGTCAGTGTGAAACCAACAGGTGTTCAGATACATTTTAAAGGGTAGTGTGTGTTCAGTGAACTGAAATATTAATAGTATATTTCACTAGTTTTAAGAAATAATACATTTCATTGATTTTAATAATATATAAAAGTTTCCTATTTTTATGTATTATTAGTTAATTAATTAGTAATTAATTGATAAGTTAATTATAACAAGAAGAAATGCTCTTAAGAGCCAAATGTAGACAGGAGGGCCATTGTTATGAACAAAACTCTGAGTCAACATTTCTGAAGAAGGCAGAGTCTGCAAATTGAGAACCATTCTTTTAAATTATTAAAACAGTGGTTCTGTACTAGGTCAAAGAGTTATTAAAATATCAGTGAATTATTACACCACTCTGCATTTTCGATGTTTGTAAACTAATAGCTGTTTTTAATTTAGTTTTTTTACGCTGATTTCAGAAATTCTGTTCGTTTTTTTTTTTTTTTTTTTTCTTTCTCACGTACCAGTTTTTCACAAATTACTTAAGTTAATCTCATGAATTGTATTATTGAATGCATTAAGTTAGGAGTAAATGCTGGGAATTTGTACACTAAATTTTCACATGGCAACACTGCCTTTGGTCATTTGTTTCTTGAGACCTCCATGCAGCAGTGCTTATCAGTGTGAGCTCAGTTTATTTTTGAGGTTATCTTGTCAAATTTGTGCTGAAAAGTAAGTAAAATGAGTTCACGCAAGTATTTGAACAATCCGAACTTATTTTGTTATATTTGTGGAAGTTATAGTCCTCATGCAAAGATAAGATATTACAGAATTTGTTAAGAATATGTATTGTGCTTATTTTGGAACGAAATACGGTGACTAAGATGAACAATGGGCTCCACACAGAAGTTTGCTGAACCTGTTTTGAAGCATTGAGATTGTGGAAAAATGGTAAAAATAAGGCTATGCCATTTGCAATTCTCGTGATTTGGCAGAGCCTACAAACCACTGTGATGACTGTTACCTTTGCTTAGTTAACGATACAATACAAAGAGTAAGAATATCATTATGTATCCTAATATTCCATCTGCCATTAGACTAGTCCAGCAGGTTATCTTCTATGGAGATGACCTGCCGATTCCATGCCCTCCACTTATATTGGAGAATGTAGCAGCAGAGGGTGTCAAAAGTGATGTTTGTGAAAATGAAACTGAAGTCTACACACCTGGGGACAATGAGTCCAGCCCTCAACTGTTTTCACAGCATGAACTTAATGATCTGGTAAGAGATTTAAATCTACCAAAGAAATCTGCAGAACCCCTTGGTTCTAGTCAAAAAATCTAGTACATAGGATGTTTTTCTCATGGTACAGACACAGAGAAATGAATTCCTCCTGTACTTCTCTGAGGACGATTCTATGTTTTCTGTTGTTTGTTTGTTATTTGGTTTTTAGGAGCATTAGCAACTAAGGCCATATTGCTCCGGGGATGTGCATTGGTCATTCCCTGACCTTTCCGCATCCTCCGTATTTGTTGGGCACGGGCTCGAACCCCAGTCTAATTAAGAAGCATGTGCTAAGCACTGCTGCTCCTGCCCACCTGGCTACAGAGGTGCCCTATGTTTTTTGCAGTAATATAAATGACTTAATTATCTGTTTAGGATTTAGTTACAATCCTACACAGTGAAGGCTTTTTATTGACTCATCAAATAGGAGTCTCAAAAGTGTGTTTTCCACAATGGAAATAAATATGGGTCGATCCCAGTAGCTCGCTCTGTGCATTTGAAAGAAACACGTTGGTTGAAGAAGCTGTTGATAAATATTAAGTAGGAAAAACATGGTTGGTTGGTCTGTGCTGACTCTGAAGTGATAGGCATGTTAGTTGGACAGCATTCTGTCTACACAAAAATGGCTTGCTTTTGTGCGAGTGGGACAGTTGGGCAAAGAGTAAACACTGGAATGTCAAGCTCTGGCCAGAGATGGGCAGTTTGTTGCTTGGATAAAAAAACATAGTTCATAAGCCACTGGTAGACTCCAAAACTGTCCTACTTCCACCCTTGCACATCAAACTGGGTTTGATGAAACAGTTTGTAAAAGCTTTACCTCAGGACGGTTCCTACTAATCACCCAAGCGAAGCTAAAACAAGGTAATTTTCTTGGAGCTCAAATTTGCAACTGATGAGAGACTGAGATTTTGAGGGACCTGTGAATAAAAGGGAAAAACAGGCATGGATAAGCTTCAGGTCTGTTGTTAAGAACTTCTTAGGGAACAACAAGGATCCAGACTGCAAAAATATAGTTGAAAATATGAAATACAAATTTGAAAATATGTTGGCAAACTTCAAGAAGTTGGGCTGCAACATGAGTTTCAAGGTACATTTTTTTTTTTTTTTTACACTCCCAAATCACTACTTACTAGAAAATTTAGGAAATTAGTGAAGAACAGGGTGAGAGGTTTCACCAGGACATTAAAGACATAGAGATGAGGTACCAGGGGAGGTGGAATGTCAACATAATGGCTGACTATTGCTGGATGCTGAAGAGGGACTGTAAAGTAAAAGGATCTACAAGATAATGAAAGAAATGAAAATTTGATCCATAAATCAGTTTTTAAAATGAAAGGCGAGTGTTTAATGGACTTTTTACCACACTGTCCTTTTTAATAGTTTTCAAATGTATTTAAATGTAAAAGTCTGCTGAAAGTAGCATTTTGTTATAAATGCAGTGCACAAATTCTACCAGAATTAATAAAAACTGGTAAAAAATCAAAATTTTTTTTGTGATTTTTGAAGAAACCTGATGTGATGGAAAAACATGGAAGTCATTTTTGAAATCAGCATTAGAAAATGATTCAGAAACACCCTTTTCTGTGAAAATGTCAGTGAATTTTTTTCAAAAATGCAGAGTTATATAACACATTGTTTCATGAATTTTAGTTTTTTTTTTTAGTATTTTTTGACAGTAACTGAAATTTCATCTAACGTATTTCTGAAACATAAATAGCAGATTGGCTTATCTTATAGATGTTAGCTACAGTTTGGGATACAGATGTAGGTGGTCGAGATTTTGATAATGCCATGGTGCGTTTCTTTGCTGAAGAGTTTTGCCATAAGTATAAACTAGATGTAATGTCTAATTGGAGGGCTGTAGTACGTCTTCTTCAAGAATGTGAGAAATTAAAGAAACAGCTTAGTGCTAATCCTCAAGATCTGCCTTTGAATATAGAATGTTTTATGGATGATAAGGATGTTAGCGGTAGAATGGGAAGGTGAGTGCCACACTTGATTTGTTTATTCTCTCTCTCTCTCTCTCTCTCTCTCTCTCTCTCTCTTCCTTTCATATTAGCCTTTGTGTTCCCCTCCTCTTCTCTCATTTCAAAAGTACAGCCACTCCCCAATGTATGTAAGGGTTGCGTTCTGCTGAACTCTACGTAAGTCAAATTTTTCATAAGTCCGTATTTTTGTAAAGGTTTATGCAGCTATGCACACTAAATTTGATTGAAGCAAAAAATAAATGTTCGACGAACATGTAAATAGAATTATTTATTCAATTTTTTTATCTCATGTGCAGGAAAATTTTCAGAAGTGTGCAAAACCTATTAAACCACACATTTTTTACTGCAAACTTAGCTTGGGGTTCACTGTATTTATCCTTAATATCTTCATAGATACTTCTTGCTTTTGCTTGAATGGCCATTAGACTCGGGGGCACTTGCTTCTGAATTTGATTTTCCATCCGTATTATTAATAGCTTTTCCATCTTCGATATAGCACCTGAATGCTGTTTTGTGATCTATGTCGATCTTAAATACGTAATTCCTTTAACATGTTCTTTTATACGCACACTATCCTTTAAAATAGTATTCACTGTTGAAGCAGCGAGACCTAATTCCCATGCAATAGATGTCAGTATTATCACACACAATTATCAGTATTATCACAAATGTAATAAGATTGAGTTCACAACCCGTTTATAATAGATTTCGCTAACAGAAAAGCCCAATAAACCGGAAAGTGGAAATTGTTTTACCGTTGTGACCTCCAAAAATGTGCTTTAGAAAAATTTCACAAAGGCCTTCAAAATTGATTCTTATAACGTATGATAAAGATGAAAGTGTAGTCCATTCTCCGGCTGGACTGCGAGCCCTTCCTCCCAGTCAGTAGTAGCATTTGTAAACGTGTTGGCCACATGTTCTGTTTTTGCATCCTTTAGTTAAAAGTGATTTTTGTGTTGTGGTTATTTGACATAAATTTATATAAAACTAATACAATTTCCATTATAAAAATGACCTTTTAGAGAGTTAAATAGCTTAGTTATATAGCAAAAATTTTAACTTCTGAGGTCTTGTAACGAATTAACAAAAAAAGAAGCAGAACTGTGAAAAAAATGTGTTTATTGGGTTCACATTGTGATATTTTCACAATACCTCCATTTATTCCTACGGGATGCAAAATACATTTTCATATTTTTTTCAGTTTGACTGGCTGGCAAAAACTTACGTAAGTTGGGGAGTGCCTGTATTTTGTTTCATATCTTCCCATTATTTATCTTCATATCATTTTGTGTTATTTTTCTTTGTTACACAGACTGTCCATAATGATAATTTTTTTTTTGTTCATAAAAAAAGAGTAATCAATATTTTTTATTATTTATCTTAATTAATAAATAGCATAAATGTTCATAATATGTAGGTAATTTAACATAATATGCAATATAACAGTTTTGAACTCTAAAAACCCCACTTTGTTCAGATAAATCATCTGGTGGTGGTGGTGGTGGTGGTGGTTTTGTGAGCAACAAATCATCTGCTCAAGTAAGGTTTTGATTTTTTTTTTTTTTTTTATCTTGCAGTTCAGTGTGCTAATCAGTTTAATGTGTAATGTTTGCCGGCTAAAGAAGCACCCATAAGGGCCAGCAAGATTTCAACTTATTTTAACATTATTATTTGATAAATATAAATTACTAATTAATTAAATAATTGTCTATTTAAATATCTTTGCCACACAAGTGATGCTTCATGAGCATCACTTGTGTGGCTCTGTATGTGTTACATTTAATACACATTCTAATAATATGGTTCTCCTATAATGTGTCTGGATTATTACATTACCTGTAAGGAATAACAGGGGTAAATTTTAAAATGTTTGTCAGTTGTGCACTCTGTCAATAAGTGGAGAAGGCATATTCTAATAAACATTTATGTAAGTTATATCATAAAAATTGCCTCATGAGATCACAATATTTCACTGAACAAATTTTCATTTTTGCACATCTGGGGAAACTTTTCTGAAAATTCAATGCTCCTATCTCAATTATCCTTATTAAGTGACATGTCAATTTAGAATGTAAATCTCATATCCTGAATCTTTTAAAATTATTCTTAGTGAAGTTTGGGGTATTTTTAGCTTGTTTGCAAGCTCTTTTGTGGATTTTAGTGAATTTGTTTCAGAACATATGTAGCATTATCTTCTGTTTGAGCTGGACATGGTCTTCCACTTCTAATGACAAATTTAGCAACAATTCTTCTTCCCTTAAATCAGGGGTTGGCAACCTTTTTTGAGTGAAGAGCCATTTTTGATCTAATTAAAAAAAAAGAGAGAGAGAATCCGAAGAGCCGTACCTCAGCCCAAGCTGGAGGAGGGGGGGGAGTGTTTTTTAAGAAATGGAATAGAGTGAGAAGGTATTTTATTAAAAATATATATATATATATATATATATTGAAATATTATTAATTAATGTTGAAAAAAAATGTAACAAACATTCAATTAGATACAAATTAATGTGACCTTTGCTGCTGAACTTCTTGAGCGAGTCTCTCAACATCAGGTGAGTATGCTGTAATTTTCATCTTTAAACATGCTGAGAGACTTACATTGTTCAGGCAGTTTCTTGATTTATTTTTAATATAGTTAATGTTCAAAAATATTTGCCTGCAGAAATACGCAAACCAGACGCTGAGAGAAGTCCAAACGCAGATATTTTCAGATGTATATGTGTCCAGTAAGCTACTCCACATATCGAACACAATTTTGTCTTGCTTTTTAAACTCATCTATCGCTGTCCATTTGTATAGAATTGCAAGGCTGTTACCTCTCCAAATCCTCAATTTCAGTTTTTTTTTAAGGTGTGGTCTCTCTGCTTTGACCCAGGATTCCATATGCAATCTTACATTTGCCTTATACAGTGGGATTATGATCTCCCTATATCTACAAGCAAATGTTTAATAAATCATTCATAGGACACCATGGGCCTGCTTTTTCACTTCTGAGAGAACTTCATCCACTCATATTGTAACTCCCAAATTCTTTTCTTCCTCTTCTGTTTTTAATTTGCCTGCACCAGATATGTAAATTATTTTGGAGTTGCTAATCCCCAAGTGCATAACCTTGCATTTTTCTGTTCATTCTTTCTTTTTTACATCTACAAATTTTGACATCACACCCTTTATCCCTTTGTTGATATCATTTGAGAACAGAAGATTGCTTTCACACAGTAAATAGATTACCATATTTTAAATAACTTTAGAACAGGAAGTTTCATTCAATTGATTTGAAGAATAAAAAAAATGAAAAGCTTATTCATTTGTGACTGCATTACACTGTAGCTTATGATATTTTGTTTGCATGTAGAGATGCTTGAAAATAGAAATTCTTTTAATTTATCATCTCTTGCCGCTTTTTTTTTTAATGTGTGTTGTTTGAATATGCTGTTCGTTTGTTGTTGTTGATTTTTATCATTAATTTATCATGTCATGTATTTTTAAGTTATTCCTCAATTATGGTCACTCCTAAATTTGATTCAATGTCTAGTAAATATAAAGACACAAAAGGAAGCCTGCTTCATTGACAGTCTGCAAGAAATTATAAATAGACTCAGGAACAGTGAAAATCATAACTCATAATGTTATGAGTCTGAATTCACAGTGGATTCTTTTACAATGTGTGATATTAAGGGAAAAAGGACAATTGAAACAATTTTTTGATAATTCAGAATAACTAAAGTAGGTATTAATGTAATCTCCCCCCCCCACTAAGCATAAGATGGAAAATGGTACATTGTTTTAATGTATTTTATTCAATAGCAAAACAGGTGGATTTTTTTATCCTAATATTATTTCTGAATATATAATATCTAATTTGTTATTAACATAGGATAAGGAAACTTGCCAAATTCATTCACAGTCAAAACAGCTACTGACTGTGTGCAAATTACAAATCCACTCTATTGTTCCCACATTTGGGGAGGTTGTCCCCAAAACATGCTGAACCTTCTAGGTCTTATCCAAGAGGGCAGGCAGGCTAATTAATGAACCCTCTCTTATCAAAAGGCATGGAGCAGAAACCACACATATTTGATTTCTGTTGCATGTTTTTTCTGCAAATAATTCCAAGGGCATTCCACCTCTTCTGACTGTACTAGTCCTAAACATGCATTAACTAGTCAATGCATTCATCAAAGTAAGGTAGCAAAGGTTTGGGTGTTATAATTCACACAGCAATTGAAATAATTTAACAATTGTATGAAATATAGCCCCACATCCTTTAATACTTTGCTGTATAGGTAAATACAGCATGTCCTCCCAACCTTTTCTTACTACTGAATACATCATGAATTGTCAAACTAATAGAATAAACTTATCTGCAAAAAGATCTAAACCTCTCAAACACTTCCTTATTCGTTTTACAAATATGTGTGGTCTCAGTTCTAATCTCAGTATAGATTAGAACTCAGACCACATGTATTTTTCTGACAGAATGCCACTTATTGATTGATTCAACCACTGCTCATCGCAATTGTCTGAATCATTCACTGTATATGATTCTTTTTGTTTCAAAGGTGGAACTTGTGCATATGTCTGTTCTGATGTTACCTGTCAAAGACTTAGTAATTTGAAATCTCCTCTTTTCAATCTTCTCTAGCTTATAATCTCTCAACCACTTTCTTTCCACAACAGCCGTGTTGAATGATGTTAAAGACTTGCTTAGACTATATCCAAGTAACTCCATATCTCATACAGACTCACTGAAGTAACTCCCTGTCAATTAGATATCAGCACTTGCTGAGACTTGTCATGCCTTATAACCATATAAATTAGTATTAGTAAAAGCCAAAAAATGCAAGAAAGCAAACTTTTTATGCAGCAGTTAAAGTAATAATAATAGCAACAACTTTCATATGGCCATATTCTGTCTTATCATACTCTTTCTACCAGAAGATATCACTCCAACTTTGGAATCTCCTCTTTTTGGTTTTCTCTGTCTTAAAATCTCTCTACCACACTCTGTCAAATTCATCTGTTGCCTCTATCGTTCTCCTAATTCCACTAATCACTTGGAACCCTTTGACTTCCTCTCTCTGAAACTGAAATTTTTTTTTTTTTTTTTTTGAGTAATGCAATAATTGATTGTAACTACATATAATTCCATAATCACATTAAAAGTCACTCATGAAACTACTGACTGACATTATAAATAGAAAGCTTCACTTTCTTAACACTTGAATATAAATATAAAATGCAGAAAAGCATTTAGCAACTATCCACTGAATTAAATCTTAATTAGTCTGGAATGCATATGTGGTAACTAACTGATTACATAATTGCATCATATTTCTGCTGTATTCAACAATAAAATGTTATGTATTATGCAGAGTCTTTATCATTAACACCAAAAAATATAATGAACCCAAACAAAATTAAACAAAAATTGAATGACAGGAAGAGTAAGAGTAACTGGGAGTATAAAAGTAAGATATTCTTTTCAGATTTATGAATAAAGTTGGAATTTTAATTTAGATGTAGTTTCTACACAAAGTTAAAATATAAATTGATTTTAATTTTTAAAAAAAGAGTATCATTATTCTCATTAAGAACCTTTGGATGAGAAATGCAGGGGGAATGTATTGGAAAGACACAGACGGGGATTATAGGATTAATATATGATTTGCATTTTATTGAGGTTAATTAAACAAACACATTAATAAGTTTACAATTTTAGGGACAAGATGGAGGAGCTTTGTGATGATCTGCTTGCAAGAGTTGAATCAGCAATGAGAAGAGTATTAAGGGAAACCAGTAAGTAATATATGGGATAGCAACTACTTTGAGCCCACTTTTAATTTATATTGAAACCAAATAGTTTTACCAATAGAATTTTCAAGTAATTGTGAAAATAAGATAGGTGAATATCAATCAGCAGGCTGTCATCCATCTCCTCATTATGATAAAAAAAAAAAACCTGTTTATTGCTGCTTCATTGAGTGATTCCTTAAAAGTGCAGCAGTTAGGTAGAGCATTAGACTTGCATGCATATTGCATATCAGTTTACTTCTTGAAGGATACCTCACCCTCCATCTGTGTCCCAGTAGATATGTATGTTATACAATCTTCATCCTTTTGAACTTAAAATCCAGAAGTTGAGAGAGAGAGAGAGAGAGAGAGAGAGAGAGAGAGAGAGAGAGAGAGAGAGAGAGAGAGAGAGAGAGAGAGAGAGAGAGAGAGAGAGACTCCTCCAATGACTCTGGAGGATTTTTTTCCATTTGGATTCTTATCTAAGTTAAGATGTAGTTTTTCCTTTAATTTCTTTTAATTAAGCTCCTTTATTAACCTTTTCTCCTCTCCCACAAATCCTTGAAGAAATCACGAATGTCAAAGTTCTTTATTTTATCACCAAGTGAGTCTTCTGAGGTCTTGAATCTGTTCAGTTTAACCACTCTTCGGTGTTGAACTTTTTGCTGTGTGCACCACCAGTTCTTCAACATCTGAGGACTCAATTTAAAATCCAACTCCCTAGTTCAACAATTGTTACCTGCATTTCTTTTGCATTTTTAGGTCTCTCTTCTTGGAATCCAGAGAAATCAGTGACACATTCAAGCCATACCTTCCTTCATGTAACATGCATACAGTTGGAACTGACTTTAGTACAGATGATTACAATGTTGTCAGTTCCATTCTGGACATTGATGCTTCTCCAAAATTCTCTTGAAATGGATATGTTTTCTTCCCTATCACTTGCCTTTAATTATTTAGCAAATGTGGTCACATGGTTGTATTGCTTGCAATTAGCAATCATATCCCAATTTGTGGGCTGTAAGATCAATAGCATATTGGGAAAAGAAGATGAAATTCATCTTTCCATCCCCATACTCCCATTGCTGACTCATCTAATCAAGGTTGTCATAGATCAACAGTGCATTCTCCATCGAGTTGTTCTTAGTTGAGGTAAATCTTGACCTTAAGGCAGAAATGATGGCATGGCAGAACCACTCCTGGATCAAGGACAGATTGGGCTTCTGGGACATTAGGCAATAGCCTAGTGGCCAGATTGTACATAAAATTGCATTTGTATGTAACTTAATGGACTACTTGTGGATCTCCCAATCTGCCTCTTCGGGTAACTGACCTAAGCTTTTTTGAGTGACTTCCAAATCACAGGATTAGCTCTTGAGTTCTCAGAGTGGTAAACAAATGTCAGTTAACTGACATTTGTTTACAACTCTGTGAATCCAATGCTGTTTGGAATTTTAAGTTTCAGCTTGAAATTCCAGACAGCATTTCCACCAGAAAAATAGTTGATCCTTAGGTGGCTTATGACTAGAGAAATTCTTTATAATGAAAGTTATGATGTTGCCATCTTCTTTCACAGCAGCCCTGTTGAACAAACTTAAAGACATGCTTAGACTATATCCATGTAACTCAATATCTCATACAGACACACTGAAGTAACACCCTGCCAATTAGATATCAGGACTTACTCAGATCTATCATCCCTTATAACCACATAAATTAGTATTAGTAAAGGCCAAAAAATGCAAGGAAGCAAACCTTTGATGCAGCAGTCAAAGTAATAATAATAGCAACAACTTTCCTATGGCTATATCCTGTCTTATCATACTCTTCCCACCAGAAGATATCACTCCAACTTTGGAATCTCCTCTTTTTGGCTTTCTCTGTCTTTAAATATCTCTACCACATTGTCAAATCCATCTGTTGCCTCTATCTCGTTCTCCCAGTTCCACTAATCATGTGGAATCCTTTGACTTCCTCTCTTTGAAACTTGACTTTCTCCAGTACAATTTTCCTAACAGTGAGGTAATTTTCCTTGGTGATTTTAATGTTTACAACTCCTGCTAGCTGCTATTTTCTGGTCACACGGACCTAGCTGGTCGAGATGCTGAGGCTTTTGTAATTACTGATGACCTCTCAAAGATTGTTCATTTACCTATCAGAATACCAGACAATTCTAACTATGCAGCCAACACACTTCATCTTTTTCTCAGAAACAACCCCTCTAAGTACATGAGCAAGGCAGTTGGTCCACTAAATGCCTTCAGATCACAACTTGTTGGTCTCTTCTCCAAAGGAGCCTTTCCCTTGTGGCCACTCTCGACCTCATGTTGTTTGGCATTATAAGAATGGGATGATCTGTGAGATTTCTTTTCTTCTTTTCCTTGGTTGGATTACTGATTCAAATTTTCTGATGTTAGTGTTTGCTCAGATCATGTCAGGGAAATTATTCTTGTAAGTTTGAAATCCTTTATTCCACAGTCCAACTTAAAATCTTGTCCTCTTATCTAAACCATGGTTTTCCAATAAATATACCAAGCCTTTTCAAGAAAGAATGTTTCATATTGTAATTGGCTTATAACCTAATCTCCAGCCTATGCTGGAGATTGGGTTATAAGCTTTCAGCTTATGACCTTTCAGCTATGAAAGTGAAAGCTTTCATAGGCTGAAAGCTTTCACTTTCAGCCTATGCCAAAGCTCGCAACAATTGTAAAGCAGTTATTAATCAGTAAAACTAGATTTTGAACAGGTTAAGAGTAAAAAACTTGCTTCTTTTCCAAATGGTAGTCAAGCATTCTGGTCCCTTGCCAGAGCTATTGGCCACAACTTTTGCCCATTTCTATTCCCACCTCTGTCAAGACCAGGTGGTTCTGTTGCCACTTCAAAGATAAAGCTGACCTGCTAGCATCTTACTTTTCTTCCAACTCATGTATAGATGACCTTGGTAAACCGCCTCCTATAATTTCCAGTACAATCCATTCAGTGCCTCCTGTGATCTTCCGTTAAAAGGATGTCAGAAGATTGTACAATTTCGATGCTAGGGTCCTGTTTGATATTTCTCCATTTGTTCCCAAAACATGTGCTCCTGAACTTACCCTGTTCTGTGTTGCCTTTTTTAACTGTCTTATTCCAAAGGTGTTTTCCCTTCTGCTTGGAAATTTGGTGAAATTTCCCCTTCGTTTCCCTCGCCAATCTTGTTGCACTTCTCTATACTCGTTCTAGCAACTCTACATCCTTCCTAAAATGAGGTCTCCAAACCTGTATGCAGTACTTAATGCATGGACTGACCAATGCCTTATACAAAGAGATAATCACCTCTTTTTCCCTTCTAGCAAAATTCCTGTATATCATTGACAAGACCCCGTGACCTGCTCTGGCAGCCTGTCTGCACTTCTCAGAAAACTTCATATCTGACTGCATATTCACTCCCAGGTCTTTTTCATTATCTACTACCATAAGTGTAGTACCACACAGTTAGAACATTTCTCTGGGGTTACTTCTACCCGTATGCAGTAATTTGCATTTGTCAATGTTAAACTTTGGTTGCCACTTCTCAGCCCATCTGCCCAACTTGTCTAGATCCTGTTGCAGTACCATACTGTCATTACCACCCCTTCTAACCTTTGTATCATCTGCAAACTTGGACATTAAGCCTGATATACCTTCATCAGTATCATTGATAAATATACAAAACAATAATGGGCTCAACACCAAACCCTAATGGACTCCACTAATAACATTAGTCCATGGACACTGCTCTTCATGGACTAATGTTATTAGTCCATGAAGAGCAGTGTCCATTGTTTACTGCTCTCTGTCTTCTTCCCACTCAACCACCCTTTTCCATTGTAGCAACTTGTCCTTCATTATACTGCTCCAATTTGTATAGTAATCTTTCATGTGCATCAATATCAAAATCTTTCCTAAAATGCAAGTATATGATATCAAAATTATTTTTTTCATCCCGTTCCTTTGTAACTACATCATAGTATCCAATCAGGTTGGTCAGACAAGTCTTCCCCTTAACAAACCCATGCCATGTCAGAATTATTACTGCAGTCTTGTCTAGATGATCCTGCAATGCTTCTTTAACCAGTGACTCCATTATTTTCACCGGAACAGAAGTTAAACTAACAGGTATGTATTTATTCGTGTCACCCTTTGAACCGCTTTTGTACATAGGGGATACATTTGCACATTTCCAGTCCATGGGGACCCTTCCCAAGTCCAAGGAAGCTCTCATGATTATGGCTAAGGGTTTGGGTAGATCCTGTCCATCTCAGTTGCCTTTCTTATATTTAACTTCAACAATTTGTCCTCCACTATGTTCTCAGTTATTACAAAATCATTATGCTCCCTGTTAGAGTTTAATAAACTTCTGTTCACTTCTCTACAGAATTCCTCATGTGTGAATGTAGATGCAAAATACTAGTTTAGTTTGTCAGCTATCTGAGCAGGATCATCAACAGTTGAATGATTGATATCAAATGGACCAACCTAAAGTTTATATAAGTAAAGAAGTCTTTGTTATTGTTTTTTTTTTTTTTTTTGTATCCTTTGCCAAATATTTCTCGGCATCTGCCTCTTTTTGTGAATAGGTAGCGTTTTCATTTGTGGCTTGGTGGCAAACATTGTGCCTTCGTGAACTGATACACCATTTCTCAATTTCCCTTGGGGGGTAAGAAGAACACACAGTGTGTTCTTCTTCCTCTATTTATCATTTTAGGATAATTTAAAACAGTTTTAAAGGTTTGAGTTGTGAAACATTTTTATGTACCAGTGAGATACCGGGAAATTGTATATAATTGTAAATAACTTTAATAAATTCAATAGTTAGGTATTTTGTATAGAAAGAGAGTGAATCTGAGTGTCTGGAATGAAGTTTCCAAAACCTACATTAAGAACTGTTTCAAATAATGTGGATTAATTATTCATTGTGGTTAGCTAAGTCACGATACTGATCACATTGAAAAACCTGAAGATGAACAGGAGTTTAATGATGGGTGTACATAGATGGTGATCTACAAGTTATTACAGCATTAACAGATAAAGAAATTGCCAGGTCTGCTACTGATAATTTCACCAAGGAGGAGGAAAATAAGGCTGAACACGAAAGAATTCCAGTTACAAAACGGCAAAATCATGATGCTATGGCTGTCCTGAGGACAGGTTTGGAAGAAACTGGCAAGTGATCGTGAATATAGACTTATACAATTAGTAAAATAATAAGAGGAGTTTACCTCAATATAGTGCGTAGAACACTTCCGTATGATACCCTCCAGAAATTAAAACGAAAAAATCGACAACTTACCGGTACATAGAGTAAAATATAAATAAATAATTAAAAGAATCTAACGAAAATAATCAAAACGATTTTCCTTCCTGAAGCTGACAATGCTTTTCGACCGTATGTCGTGATCACAGGAATGAAAATTACCGAATCGGGTTTAACCTGAACTTAAATAGAGATTATTTGTCTTCGCGCATGCGCGTAAAGGACCACGCATCGGAGATCAAATATGGCCGCCGAACATTAACAGAATTCTCGTGTAATTTAATTTCAACAGTTTCACTAACACTCAACGGTTTCAACTAACACTGGCGACATCGCGTAATATTGTTAAGCTTGCCTTAAAATCTCGATATTCGAATAAACAAAAATACCTTTCTCAGGTTAGGAAGCTCCGCGATAAATTAAAAAATTATCTACATCCGAACAATTGGTCTGTATTGAAGACCTCCATAGATTTGCGACGGGAAGCACAGGCCTCAGAAATAAAAAACAGACACGTTAATAAGTTGCAAACATTATCAGATAGGTCAAGACACATTCATGCGAATTCTAACACATTGTCGCACAAGTTCATACGAGTTGGGTGACTTCCCCCCCCCACAGACACACAACATGCTACCACAGAATATGCCAGCTAGTTCACGAACACCCCCTCACCCAGTATCCAACATACCGACATATCAACAGGTTACAAATCTTTCCTCGTGTACACTATCGCAGGACCAGATTTCGCTTTTATCCAAAGGACTAAATTATAATTTACCACCTCGAAAACTGCCTAAAAAACAATGCGTAATTGATATTGAATTTGGACTTCGTAATGTTCCACAAAAAGATGTATTTATTCAACAAGTTAACCAAGTAGTGAATAACATAAAAGAAACGCGACTTCCTAGATTGAATACACATGACAGTTCAGCTTTATGAGAACTTCAGGGAAATAAGGACATTATTATACAGAGGGCAGATAAAGGAGATACAGTGGTAATACTAGATAAACATGATTATATTAATAAGTTAGATTCAGTTGTGTCAGATACCTCCACTTATCGTGAAGTAGACCCAGCACTGTTTACCAACTTGGTCAATCAATACAATAAAACGTTAACCACGTATCGAAAAAATGACTACATTACTATGGTTCAGTTAAAGGAATTGAAGTCCAGAACATACAATATTCCTGCACTTTTTGGTCAGGTAAAATTACACAAGACTGGGTTTCCTATTCGACCTATTGTTTCCTACAGGAATTCGGCATTTTCATCCTTAGCCACACATGTTTATAACATTATAAAACCCTTTACACAGGTAATACAATTTGGGATTAAGAACTACGATACATTATTTAATAAGCTTAAAGACTGTAGACTCGGCGACAATGACAATTTATTCTCACTAGATGTTACCTCATTATATACGAATGTAAACGTTGAATACACATTAGATATTATTTGGGATATGTTAAATAAAAACTCAACACCGATTAATTACACGAAGCTACCTATTAAGGAAATTTTTCACTTAATTAAACTGTTAGTTGAGGCTAACTACATCACCTTTCGAGACAAGGTGTACAAACAAATTTTTGGATTACCAGTGGGTTTGAGCCTGAGTGGCTTAATGTCAGAGATCTGTCTCTCAACGATTGAGCAGATACATTTGACACCTTTTCGAACCCGTATCACATACTATGGGAGGTATTTAGACGATGTTCTAGTTATTACAGATAGTAACACTATCCAAGACATTTTACATTCGTTTAATATTCATTCTAGACTCAAATTTACATTGGAAAGGGAGGATACGGATACAAAGTCATTAAACTTTCTAAATTTCACGCTTACCCGGGACTCGAATAGAATACAATTTAGCATCTATCGAAAACCTACAAACACCGGTATGCTTCTACATTATAATAGCTATCACCCGTTCACCTACAAAAGATCGATTATCTTTAACCAATTTCTTAATGCCTATAAATATTCAACGACGGATTCTGCTTTGGACTCAGAAATACAAATATTAACTAGCAGATTCTTAAACAGGGGTTAATTCCATTACCACAATAAACCGAATTAGGGTACAAGCTAAGGATAAGATACAAAATACTACACCAATCAACAATAGTAATATCAAAAAATACTTTATTTCTGTCCCATATGTTGAACAGTGGCACAAACAGCTTAACAGATTCTTTAAAGATACCGAATTTAAAATTGTAGCTAGGCCAATACGTAAGTTACACACTATACTGAACAATCGCTCGGTTCTTTCAGCATTCGCAACACAAATTAATGATCTGGTATACAACATTTCTTGCGGTGATTGTGACTCGTCTTATCAAGGTTCCACCAGATTGTCTCTTAATATTCGTGTAAATCAACATGAAGCCTCTGTTCTTGCTTCTCGTTCAGCAGCATCAGAATTAGCCTTTCATGCCATTAACGAAAAACATACTTTTTTATTTAACGAGGCCAAAATACTTAACGTTCAACGTAATTATACGCGACTATTAATTGCTGAAACCGTTGAAATTAAATTACATGAGAATTCTGTTAATGTTCGGCAGCCATATTTGATCTCCGATGCGTGGTCCTATACGTGCATGCGCGAAGACAAATAATCTCTATTTAAGTTCAGGTTAAACCCGATTCGGTAATTTTCATTCCTGTGATCACAACATACGGTCGAAAAGCATTGTCAGCTTCAGGAAGGAAAATCGTTTTGATTATTTTCGTTAGATTCTTTTAATTACGTTAATTTGATTTTTAATTGTTTTAAATTGATTTGAATTGTGTTAAATTGATTATTTAATTATTTATTTATATTTTACTCTATGTACCGGTAAGTTGTCGATTTTTTCGTTTTTTCCGTTTTAATTTCTGGAGGGTATCATACGGAAGTGTTCTACGCACTATATTGAGGTAAACTCCTCTTATTATTTTACTAATATTATTATCAATGTAGAACATATTGAGCAGTACAGCTCTGATTCATACTATCTAAGACTGTTATATAATATAGAAAAATCTATAAATAGACTTTGTAGTGATAATTTAAATAAATCTAAAATAAGTGACTACTCTATTTTAAATTATAATCATATTGGAAAGTGTTGTTTTTAATTAATATGTATATTAATTAAGCTGTGCACAAAAAATTTATTTTTATATTGATAACCTGTAGATAATGTTCTTTCGATTTTCACATATCATTTAATTGATAATAAACTTTAGGTAATAAAATGTAATTTCATGCTTTATATCTTTATTTTTTTTAGCCTATGGATAATATTCATCAATTTTCGCTTATTAGAATCAAAATTTAATTTGCAAACGTGATCACTATAACCGGTGCTTACTACACTTAAAGATTATTGTATTCATTATCAGAATAACAAATTGTAAACTCCTCTGATCTAGTGGTCTTGCCAGAGTATAAACAAGAATTTTTTTGTTTTACTTACCCTTTTAAACTCTTGTATACTTTGATAGATCATCATATGCGCGTGATTGTTCGGGTCGGGTGATTTACATGCTGTGCTTATTTCAATTGTTTTAGTTTCTTAAACTAGTGTAACCATCTTAATTTTCATCTAATGTCTTAGATATATATACACAGTTTGTAACAAATGATTATAGAAGTGCTTTTTGCTACTAATTTGTCCAGTAATTTAGGATTTCCTGGCAGTATTGCTAAAGTTAAATTGGACTTTGTTGTTTGCCATTATGAGCACATTGTTTGTTCCTTTGCCCGTTGGAGCCCACATACTGTGAAAAGTAAGCGGTTTGCTTCTCACCACCCGAATTAATCCTAGCCTGAAGGAACATTCCTTGGTCAGTAAGTAAACTTTTACTTGCTGTTTGCACCAGTTTCTTGGTCAGTAAATAAACTTTTACTTACTTAAGTAAATAAACTTTTACTTACTGACCAAGGAAGCTTGGTCAGTAAGTAAAAGTTTGCTTATGCTCACTGACCAGGTGAGTAAAAGCAAACCTCTGAGGCAAACTTTGTCAGCAACCTTGCCATATCTCTCCCTGTAGTGTTTAGTGAATTTTGGGTACAGTGCCGTTGAAAAGTATGCAACCCTGCTCGAGCTGCAAAAAACCTTTTGATTGCCTGATAAAATGTGCAAGATTTTGCCAGCTTCTTTTTTGAAATTTTTGTAGTGGCATAAAAGATTTAAAATAGACTGCACAACTTAGGAAAGCAAAATTAGCATTAGTAGAGGCATATGATGCAAGAAAGCAAGCTTATGCAGCATCAGCCAAAAAAAAAAAATTCCACTTCACCCCTCCATTCGTTCGAAATACCTGTTCAGCTGAGCCTTAAATTTATTGAGGCTTAAAATGGAGATGTTCACTCTGCCACAAGCAAAATAGGGATTCGTCAGATAGAGCTGACATATTGGCTGTTCCCTTGGCGCACTTGCCTTTCTCCCCCACAGGCCCTGAGTTCCAAGCGATTTTCTTACTGTGATAATAGAGTGCTCTCTAAAGTGATATAGTTTTGTTTCTTTTCTAGTGTGCTTATTCTTTTGTTTACTTGAAGTGGTTCTGCACTTTAGAAGTCAAAAGTAAGAACCAAGAAAGGAAATCCACCTTTCTTAGTCTTTATATTTATTACTAACCAACTCTACTAATTTAAATAACTGCTTGGTCACTGGTGGCATCGCTCCTGCCTCCACGTGGTGGGGCTGATAACCTGGGGGAAAAACCAACCCTCAGGGCTAAAAGGAGCAGAGATGGAAACAAATGAATTTCCACGTTTAGAGCCAAAGAGCTCTCAACAAATTGACAATCACAATACCGAACATGACTTCTCTATCCCAAAGAGAATGAAGAAAGGCACTGGCAGACAGGAATTACCAGCATTCCTGATTATACATTCTCTGTCAATGCAACCTGTTGGCATGCTCTTCCCCTTCATCATTCAGAGATGCCTCGAACATGCTGCAGGTTCACCAAAAATGGTGAAACATCTTCAATCTGGTGATTTGTTAATAGAGACCACCAATTCTCGACACTCTGAACTACTATTACGTCTGACATCCTTGAGTGGAATCCCAGTTCAAATCACCAGTACCACCCTCAATTCTTCAGAGGGAGTGATCACTGAATGGGATTTATTGAACATCCCCAAAGATAAAATAGTTCAGGAACTTAAAGAACAAAATGTCACTCAGGCAAAAAGGATCATGATCCAAAAAGATGGCAGTTTAGTCCCTACCCGGAGCATAATTTTAACTTTCAGTTCTCCAAACCTACCATCTTCAGTCAAGGTAGGATATTTAAACTATCGCGTTTGGCCCTATATCCCGAACCCTCTAAGATATTTTAAATGCCAGACATTTGGCCATTCCCAGACAGCATGCCGTGGAGATACAACTTGTGCAAACTGTGGGTGTAAAACTCATACACAAACAGAATGTAAGGCATCAACTCCACAGTGTCCAAACTGCAAAGGCAATCATCTGGCATATTCCAAAGACCGCAACCTCTGGAAGTTGGGGGGGGAAATACAAAAATATAAAATTGAAAATAAGGTTTCCTACCAAGAGACAAGAAAACAAGTAAAATTAAGTATGCAAAAATATACCTATGCTTCTGCTACTTACAGTCACCAATCAGTAGCATGTCAGATGGAAGTGACCATCCCTCAAGACACACTGACTCCAACTGGGCTCCATCAGTCCTCTCAGTCCAGCATCCATCTCCACCAAATGTAGTAGACCAATGCAATAATATACCACTGATAGTTCCATCCCAGAGACTTCCCCGTTGTCAAGCAGTGGATAATTTGCAGAAATCAGATCCTTTTGAGGTGAAGCAATCTCATCTATCAAGCTTGGACACAGATGACATAACCAACCAAGATCTGCTTGAAATACAT
Organism: Mastigoproctus giganteus; assembly: GCF_048544385.1. Lineage (NCBI taxonomy): Eukaryota > Metazoa > Arthropoda > Arachnida > Uropygi > Thelyphonidae > Mastigoproctus > Mastigoproctus giganteus. Next base: position 61,034,064 of record NC_143585.1, on the reverse strand, counting down.
GCAGATGACGATATGAAAAAAAAGCAATGACTTGGGACACCCTAATTTTTCAAGAAAAGAAAAATCAAAACTCGACAGATGTAAACAAGCCACCCACAAAAAACAGACAGACTCAACTTCCACCCACAAAACTAAATAATGGAACAAATCATGCAATGGAATTGCAGAGGTTTTTGCAGCAATATTGACGATATCTATGAATTAATTCACCAATTCAATCCTGCTGCCATGTGCCTACAAGATACAAATTTAACACCAAAAATCTCCATTTTAGTCAAAAATTATACCATCATCAGAAAAGATCGATCTGAAACTAGCAGCCTCCATGGAGGAGTAGCTGTACTCTTAGAATCATGAGTCCTCTTCAGGCGCATTCCTTTGAAAACACCATTAGAAGCTGTTTTGACACACGTATAGTTATCGGTATCACATTAACAGTGGTCTCTATATATATCTTCTGCCAAACCATCCATGCACATTTCAGGATCTGGAAAATCTTATTTCTCAGTTACCATCTCTGATCTGTCTATTAGGCAATTTTAATGGACATCATCCATTGTGGGATTCCTCTCGTCTCAGATGGACGTGGTGAACTTATTGAAATACTTCTTGACAGAGAGAATCTGACACTGTTGAACACTGACTTACCCACATACATCCATTTTCCTACTGGGTCAATCACTGCCATTTCTCTCAATCTGCTCTCCGATCCTCTTCCCAACTACAGAGTGGACAGTACATGACATCCTCTAAACAGTGACCATTATATGCTGATTTGTAGCATTCAAACCACCCAGTCCACAGAAACAGAAACAAAAACAAAATGGAAATTTTCCAAAGCGAACTGGACAAAATTTATCAATCGTATCTTTTGATGAGGATATCATTATGTCTTCTGCTATTGGCGCTGCCACCGAATATATCACAAAGCAGATACTAACAGCTGCAACAGCCGCCATCCCACAGTCTTAAATAAGAACTCATCGGCATACCAATCACTGGTGGAATGGTGATTGCAATAAAGCGAAAAGGGATAAAAATGCAGCATGGAACACTTTCTGCAAATATCCCACCGCTGCCAACCTTATTAACTTCAAGAGACTGAGAGCCAAAGCTTGTTTCATCCGGCAAAAGGCTAAAAAAGATTCATGGGTAAAATTTGCCTCCCCAATCAACAAAGATACTGATACCCGAATAATCTGGGAAAAACTAAAGAAGCTAAGCGGGAAATATCATATTTCACCTTCTCCTGTTATTAACTGGAATGTGAACGAGATCTCTCCTGGAGAGATTGCCGATGCCTTGGGAACTGTGTTCTGTGAATTGTCCACCTCAAGTGCATATCAACAGTCTTTCCAAAAACTGCCAACCTTATTAACTTCAAGAGACTGAGAGCCAAAGCTTGTTTCATCCGGCAAAAGGCTAAAAAAGATTCATGGGTAAAATTTTCCTCCCCAATCAACAAAGATACTGATACCCGAATAATCTGGGAAAAACTAAAGAAGCTAAGCGGGAAATATCATATTTCACCTTCTCCTGTTATTAACTGGAATGTGAACGAGATCTCTCCTGGAGAGATTGCCGATGCCTTAGGAACTGTGTTCTGTGAATTGTCCACCTCAAGTGCATATCAACAGTCTTTCCAAAAAATTAAATCTGAAGCTGAGAAAAGGAAATTAAACTTCAAAGCTACATGCCATTTATCCTATAACCAACCATTTACAGTATCTGAACTGAAAGAATCTATATATACCTTAAGAAACAATGCTCCTGGCCCTGATGGAATTTACTATATAATGCTTCAACATCTTAATCAGAAATCACTATCGTCAATGCTAAAATTTTACAATCGGATATTCTCAGAACATATATTCCCCACTTCCTGGCAACATTCTTATATAATAGTATACCGAAACCTGGAAAAGATCATTTATAGACCAATTTCTCTAACCAGCTGCTTGAGTAAGACTTGAAAAAATGGTTCACCATCATCTCACCTGGTATCTTGAATCCCAAAACATAATCAGTAACAATCAGTTTGCTTTTCGAAAGAATAGATCTTCCCTAGACCTCATGACAAAAGCCGAATCAATCATAAGAAATGCATTCATCATGGTCATGATATGCCTTGATATGGAGAAGGCTTTTGATACCACGTGGCAATATGGCATCCTAAGAGATCTCCATTCTATTCATATGAAAGGACATTTACCATATTTTATCCGAAGCTTCCTTCAACATAGATCTTTCCAAGTGAGGTACCAGCAGATTTTATCTCAAACATATATACAAGAAGAAGGAGTCCCACAGGGCTCTGTTCTTAGTGCCACTCTGTTCTCACTACAAATAAACAATATTACAAACTGCATTCCAAACACTGTTGACTCGTATCTCTATGCAGATGACCTTACCATATCTTGCCATGCCCAGAATATGAACTATGTCGAGAGGCATCTACAAATATCCATGGCCCCGGGTGCCAAGCGATTCTTGCGTGTTTATAAAGCATTTTTCCTCCAAGTGACAGAGTTTTCCTTGTTTTTCTCGTAGAATTAAAACTTTCTGTTAAGTAGCTCTGCTTATTTAAAAACACTAAGAAGAGAGCCCAGAAGAAGGCAAGTACCTTTTTCTTTAATTTAGCTAGCCGTACTAACTTACTAACTAACTCTACACTTGGCCACCAAGCAGCACTGCTCCTGCCTCCCCGTGGCGGGGGCCGGTAATCTGGGTGGTAAAGGCAAACCCCCAGTGCCAAAAGGAGCAATAATGGATAAAAATCATTATCCAAACTTAGAGCCTTTGAGCTCAAGAGCGGAAGCATCTAACAATGACCATGACTCAAGTCAACCTAAAAGACTGTGAAGAGAAGCAGAATGTCATGAAGATTGTCCAAACTTCCTGGTGATTCATTCGCTATCTACCCAACCTATGGGTAAGTTATCACCATTCTTAATTCAGAAAATCTTGGAGTCAATTGCTGGATCACCAAAAATGGTTAAAAAACTGCAATCCGGAGACCTTCTGATAGAAACAGCCACCTCAAAACATTCTGAGCGGCTGTTAAAAACAACAACATTTGGTGGGTTGACAATAGAAATTACTCCCCATAAAACACTAAATTCATCAAAAGGTGTCATCAGCGTGTGGGACTTAATTACAGTCTCCGAAGAAGAACTACTCCAAGAACTCAGCAGTCAGAAAGTAGTAAATGTAAAACGATCATGACGAAAAAAAAAGATGGAAATCTTACTCCAACAAGATCCATCATTCTGACATTTAGCACTCCAGACTTACTATCCTCTATTAAAGCTGGTTATTTAAACTGCCGGATTCGACCATACATCCCGAATCCTGTTCGTTGCTTTAAATGTCAGAAATACAGCCATTCCCAGCAGGCTTGTCGAGGGGAAGCCGTATGTCCCCTCTGTGGCTCTAAAGATCACACCCAAGCAGATTGTTCAGTCAAAACTCCTGTTTGTCCAAACTGCAAAGGAAGCCATCCAACCTTTTCCAAAACTTGTGAGCTATGGATAACAGGAAAGAAAATTCAAAAATACAAAATTGAAAATAAAGTCACGTTTCCTGAGGCACGTAGACAAGTTATGTCGACCATGCCTAGTGGTCGTTCTTATGCAGCTCGCACTCGAAATTTTGTTTCTACTGCAGCTCAAACTGATGTATCAGTTCCGCCTAACACATGTCTAGCGAATTGGCTTAAATTTACACTTTCAACCTCTGAAAAAGATAATCCTTATAATCCTCCAAAAAAAACTAGCGAAGCCACAAATACTCCAATCAGTATCCCTACTCATACCCCATTGGTCCCAGTCGAAAAAGAACAATTAAAATCTCACTCAGTCTCTAAAAAAATGGAATCGCCTAACAATAATATGGATGTAGATGAGCTTCTAGGTAACGAGGAGCCCATTCTAGAACTCCATGCAGATGACACCATGGTTATTGGACGCCCCACATTCCCAAAAAAAGACCGGAAAAAATGTCCCACGAACAAAAGTCAGACGAAGCATCCTTAGCTAAATCTAAATAATGTATAACATCATACAATGGAACTGCAGAGGACTAAGTAGTCATTCTGATGACTTAAGGGATTTACTAGCTCAATTCAATCCCATAGGTGTATGCCTACAGGAAACTTTCTTGTCACCCCAAATTTCACCAAAATTCTCAAATTATGTGATATACAGACAAGGTAGGAGTTCAAACTCTCCTGCCCGCGGCGGAGTAGCTATTCTTGTTAACTCTGACATTCCATCCAGGCCGATCCAATTGAGAACCACTCTAGAAGTGGTCGCAGCTCATATTGCAGTTGGTATTTCAGTTACCATTGTTTCCATATATATTTCACCATCTCTACCACTTCCGCATTCAGAACTTGACAGCCTGATTTCACAACTCCCAACTCCAATTTGTCTCTTTGGTGACTTTAATGGACATCATCCATTGTGGGGGGTCTGCTACAATGGATAGAAGATGCAAATTGATGGAGGAATTCATGAATAATAATGATCTTAATTTATTAAATCCTAGCAACGGGATCTGTTTCTGCAATAGACTTGTCAATTTGTTCACCATCTATCTTTCCAATCATGACATGTTTAACATGTCATCCCTTTAACAGTGATCACTTTCCAATTATTTGCTCACTACAAACAAGAGTAACCCCGAATCCTGTTCAACGATCCAACTGGCAGTTTAAAAAGGCAAACTGGGGAGGCTATTCTGCCCAAATATTCTTAGACAGATATTATGTTCAAAGACAACATATTGATGAAGTAAATACTTATATAACCAATCAGATTCTCACTGCAGCTAATGCTTCCATTCCAAAATCCACGCCTTATCGCAAACACAGAAATCACTGGTGGAATACAGATTGTTTAATTGCCAAACAGGAAAAAAACCGTGCTTGGAATAATTTCCGCAAGTATCCCACCACTAGTAACCTAATTGCTTATAAAAGACTCAAAGCAAAAGCTAGACAAGTTAGGCGGAAAGCGAAATGGGATTCATGGATTGCTTTTGCCTCAACCATTACCAAAGACACGGATACACGGGTCATCTGGAAAAGAATACAGGCATTAAATGGCAAATTTGCTCGGCTGCCCTCTCCGATATTTCATTGGAGAGGGAAAGACATTTCTACTCCTGAAGAAGTTGCAAATGCATTAGCAGAATCATTTGCAAAAATCTCAGCTTCTGCCACCTATGCGTCCACCTTTCAGAACATCAAAGCAAGTGCAGAACGGTATAAAATCAACTTCTTCACGTGCTGCTCACTGTCGTACAACCAACCATTTACATTAATAGAACTTCAAGAATCATTAAACAGATCTTCCAATAGCACTGCAGGTCTAGATGGAGTTCATTACATTATGCTAAAGCATTTACTTGATGAAGACTTGAGAACTCTATTAATTTTTTATAATCAGATCTTCACTGAAAATGCCTATCCTTCTTCAATGCGCCATTCGTTCATTATCGCCTTACCAAAACCAGGAAAAGATCCTTCCTGTGTTGAAAATTACAGGCCAATATCTCTTACAAGCTGCGTGTGAAAAATTTTCGAAAGGATGGTTCATACTAGACTCACTTACTTACATCCTGGAGTCAGAGAATCTCCTTCCAGAACAACAATATGGCTTTCGTAAAAATAGATCAATGCTGGACGTGCTTATCAAAGCTGAATCTCATATCTGCAATGCCTTTGTCATGAAACAACATGGCATCATGGTATTATTAGGGACCTTTACTATCTGGGGCTTTGGGGCCATTTGCCGGAAATAATTCAAAATTTCCTGCAATTGCGCTCTTTTCAAGTCCGATATAAAAACGTCCTCTTTACATCTCACATTCAGGAAGAGGGAATCCCACAGGGATCGATACTCAGTCCAACACTGTTTTCAATCCGAGTTAGCAGCTATAGAAATTGAAAGTGAACTATAGAAATTGAAGACTGAACGAGCCAGTTTTGTCTACTAGCTGCCTACCTTAGCCCCACTATGCCGCCATGCTACTCTGACTGTTCATGTTGAATGTACCTTGTGGCAAAGAAGAAACACCTGTTTTCGTGCTCCTGCAAATGCATCCAGGATCAGTCTGAAATGTGTATTTAAGGATCCAAAAGATTTAATGTCACAGTATTAGCTTACTTATTGAAAGGTGTGTTCCTTGTCAAGCCTTACATTTTAAGTGTGAAAAAGTCAGGGGTCATTTTATTTTACTGCGGAATATGGCAATTTCAAAAGGATTAATCAGTGGTACAAGACTTATAGTCAAAGTTATGTATCAGAATTGTTTGGATCTAGAACTAATAACAAGAGAAACTAAAGGAAAATGGGTACTCATACCGCGTGCAGATTTGACTCCATCTGATTTGATTTTGCCATTCTCATTTAAGAGATGGCAGTTTCCTATTCTGCTGGCTTTTGCAATGACTATAAATAAAAGTCAAGGGCAAATGTTTGATAGAGTTGGAATTTTGCGTACTAACCCTGTATTTAGTCACGGCCAATTGTATTTAGCAATGTCTCAGGTCAGATCATTCCAGTTACGCAATTGTTACGCAATGTGCACATTTTGAATAATCTGAAAGATTGGGAAACAAAAAAAAATTTGTTTCCTCATATACAAGAAATGAGAAAGGATTCGATGCATACTGGCTTACCTGCTCATGACAAAATGCAGACTACATTTAGAGAAAAACTCTGCTACTAATTGTGAAATTTTCACAACAGGTACAGCTAGTATATTATTAACAGAACTCCATAGGCTGTTCTAACAACCTGTTTGCCCTGCTCAGAAAATTTTGTCAGACTGTACAATTACCCCTGAGGCCTTTTTCATATTCCACTGCCTTGAGGGGCGCCTCCGTAGCCAGGTGGGAAGGAGCAGCAGTGCGTAGCACACTCTTCTTGATTAGACCGGGGTTCGAGCCCATCCCCACCAAATACGAGGATGCGGAAAGGTCAAGGAATAACCACCGCTAATGCTCCTAAAACCCAAATAACAAACAAACAAACAAACTGCCTTGAGTATGGTACCACCCAGCTGATATTTTATTCTGGGATTACTGCCACCAAAATGCACTACCTTGCATTTATCAATATTAAACTTCAGTTATCATTTTTTAGTCCATCCATTTATCTACATCTTGACCCTACATCACCAAAAATAAAATGTCTTGAATGAGACATTTTCTTTTGGTAATATCTATCAAGAAATAACCATTCCATACACATTATACACCAAAATAAATGTTTATCGTGGTGTATAAAGTGTTGAAAGAGTGTATTTTTAAGTTAAAGCCAAGGACTTGAATGGTAGTATGAATATTGCCTACAGTTGCTTTGAAAGTCTGCATGAGAAGTAGTTTAGTATGTAAAGAAGAGTGTTTAGAGACCCATGATGCATTGGTGTTTAATTCATGAAGTCTTTCAGAATGATGTTTAAAAGCCACCTGTTTAGGCTCTTGGTTTTAACGCTTTAATTTTCAAATTCATCAACCTATATAGATTTCAGAATGAGTCTCATGATACAGAAGCATTAACTATTCTGTTCAGTTAAAATGTATAATTAACTCTGCTTGATTCCAACAATTCTTAGTATCATAAGATGCTATCAGCGTGAATTTCCTGCTTACGAAACTGTTGCTAATGAAAACATTTTCATTGTTGGAACTATTTTATTATAAGTAATGAAACTGTATGTACTTGTATGTATTTTTTTAAAAAAAGTATTGATTTTCAATAATTAAAAAATTATAAATTTAAATATTAATTCTTTTCTATTCCTGATTTGATTACAAAATGGTAATGTTAAAAATAAGGCAATATTTGAAATGATTTTAGATTTGAGGCCTGATAGTATAGAAGCAGTAGAACTTGTTGGTGGATCTTCACGTATTCCAGCAGTGAAACGTTTGGTTCAGAAAGTTTTTGGAAAAGAACCAAGCACAACCTTGAATCAAGATGAGGCAGTGGCTCGTGGTTGTGCATTGCAGGTAAATCTGTTGAACGTTACATTTTGGATATTTACTACAATGTAGAAATTATTTTATAATACAGCAGACCCTTGTATTTTTGAGTTTTGTGTATTCCTGAATTAGTAAATGTATACTAATTCCACATTTGCAACCCCCAACTGCAGTGACATCAACATGGTCTTTCAGATGTGCTAATGCTTTGGTTTGACTGGCTGAAATAAAACTGGAAAATGGAGGAGAAAGGCAAAAATTACCCAGAAGCCCAGTAATTATCATGTCAGGGCCTGACGTGGTTGTTTTAATCATCTCATTGTGGTTTTTCGTTTGGGTGTTTGATGGCTTTTCACAGCAACTGCGGGAGATGCGGTCCTAAAAAGTATCAAATTTGGCAAAACCATGGTTGGCAAGATTAATACCATAAAGAAAATAGGGGGTTAAGGAAAAAAGTAATTGTCACAATGAACATATACGAAAAAACAGTAAATTTAATATTCCATTTATGCTGTATAAATCAGTAATTAAATTTTAATTCAATTTAATTTAAAATTTATTTTTCTTATTGTATCGTTAACCATAAAATGGTTGCCAATACAATAAGAAAAATAAATTAAGAGCAGGATGATGGAATCAGATATATTTTTAGATACACACATTCACTTTCAGCACTTATTGAACATGATCATATGTATTGTGTGAGCAAGAGGAAGAATTCCATTAGCATTTAGCTTACTCAATCCATTCAAAGCCTTAAACACCTCAATCACCATATCACTTCAGTCCATTCGAAGACTTAAACATTAATCATCTCAGGTGCTTAGTTTCCGGATTCCGTAATTTATAAAGACTTTTCTTGTTAAGAGTGCCTTTTTGTTCCACTCCCTAATCTCGTTGCCCTTCTCTGCACCCATTCCAACAGGTCACATCCTTTTTTGTTTTTTGCTTTTAATCATAATTTCTAAGCATCCAGTGAGTGAGGAAGGTGCATCTGCTTAAAAAGGCAGAAGAAAATTATGATTTTAAGTTGGTGAGTTGACTATGTGATAAATAAAGAAAAATGGGAAAGCAATTGGGGAAAGTGTTTGTGTTATTGTTGGATTGGGTCACATTTAAAATGTGTGCTGTGGCATCAATCAGTATATTAATACTATGAGAGGCTATGTATTGTGTCTGTAAATCACATGTAGTCTGTCATTTTGCCTGATGAACAATCAATATTTCAGGAAGCACCACAGGGCCAGGTAGCCCTTGTTCGAGAAACTCTCTTAATAACAACAAGATGTTTTAGGGAATAAAAAAATCCCCCCACTCTCTTACTAGCCATAGTATGAAAAAAGCCCACAAAAGTTTCTCCCATCCTGATGAGAAGTATTTTTCAACTTTGTCTGGCTGGCCATGGGAAATGAGCCTTGGAATTTTCCTCATAGTTTGAGAAAGCAGCAATACTTTCCACTAGTCTGCAAAGACAAGATTAAAGTCTCTTGTGCTCTTGGTTAGATCAGAATTAAATTTTGGAGTAATTAATTTACATGAACTGAACAAGCCTCTTATGCCAGTAGTAAGTTTTCATAACACTACAACAGCAAAGTTAGCAGATTTCATTGTAAATATTCAAAAGTTTTTGAATTGTCTTGGTACTGTGTTAAAAATACTGAAAATAATAATTTTCAGCATTTTGGTATTTTTAAAATAGATAATAAGTAATATAATGGTAATAAATAATAAAAAGCCTTAGATTTCAAGAAGTATTTCATTCGACAGTGAGGACAAACGTTATCTATTTGACAGACTTTTTGTTTTCTTTCGATCGAATGGTTTCGGCACCATTCTAACCTCAACATCATAAACATGGAACTTCCCTTCAACCTTTCCCCGACTTGGAACCTCTCACGGTTGATGTTCCCACATGTCCAAAAGAGCATCATGGGAAGTACAGACAACCTTTAAAATACAGCACACGTTTACTTCCCGCCCAATTTGCCAACTGAAGATGTTATAACCAACGAAAGTCCTTCGTAACAACTATTGGCTCCGTCATACTATATTATCTATTTTAATTCACTCTTAACGATTTCTTCTTTCTTTAATGACAACCTAGGATTGGAGATGTGCACTTCTACTTCCTTGGGCCCATTTTAAAATTCCATTAAATTAACCTTAACAACCTCCTTAATCCCTTTACTTTACCTCCCCACCTAAATGATTTAATCACCATTCTTTTATAAAAAACTATTGCAGATTTATTCAAAAGTGAGTACCATTTTTTAAGCACTTGCTATTCCATATTTTAGTCTAATACTCACGGTATTATAAGATTTCTATAATTTCTAGCAATTCATCAAGTCATAGTTAATTTTGATATTGAGAAAGCATATGATACTACATGGCGGTATGGTATCCTTAAAGGACTACACCAACTTGGTCTTAGACACCTACCTCTATACATAAGCAATTTTCTTAAAAATCAAACGTTCCAAGTTTGACATAACAATACACTTTCCAAAACATACTCTCAGAAGAAGGGGTCCCTCAAGGATCCGTTCTAAGTGCCACACCTTTTGCAGTACACTTCAGCACAATAATAGAAAATACCAGCCAACATCAGCACAACTGCTTATGCAGATGACTTCAGCATTTCTTATCAAGCGCAGCATATGAGGACAATAGAATGACAATTACATGTAGCCATAAACAAAGTCATAAAATGGACAGAAAGAAATGGATACAGAATTTCCATACAAATGACTGTATGTATACATTTTTGCAGGAAAAGGAGTCTCCATCTGGATCCTGAACTCAAGCTGAAAGAGCAGATCATCCCAGTTAAAAATAGTGTCCGGTTTTTAGGACTTGTTTTTGACAGAAAATTAACCTTTTTGGAGCACATTAGTCACTTAAGAGTTCAGTGTCTAAAGAAAATGAATATCTTAAAGGTCCTGTCCGCTATGTCCTGGGGAGCGGATAGAACAATACTATTACGATTACATCGCCTACTCATTCGTTCCAAGTGAGATTATGGTGCCCCAGTCTATGACTCAGTGAGAGCAGTAGTGCATAGCACATGCTTCTTGATAAGACCGGGGTTCGAGCCCGTCACCACCAAATACGGAGGATGTGGAAAGGTCAAGGAATGACCACTGCATATCCCGGAGCAATATGGCCTTAGTTGCTAATGCTCCTAAAAACAAAAAAAAAAACAAACAAATAACATGACTCAGTGAGACCTGGTGCCCTGAGATGGCTTGATCCAGTACATCACTGCGCACTCCAAATAGCTCTTGGAGCTTTCCGTACTTTGCCTGTGCAGAGCCTGTATGCGGAGGCCCAAGAACCTCCTTTACTGACTCCCTTAGCTTAAATCAGAAGACATAACCAATTACTTTCCTATGCAACTAAAATAAAATCCCTACCAGGTCACCCTATACAGGAAATTATTTTTACATCAGAATGGGAACAACAGTACCAACAACAACAAAGAATCAATAAACGTGCAAGCAAGAGATTAAAAATCCTTCTCCTCAGTAGAAATCTTAACCTCGATAATATAACTCCACTGACGAAGCAGTCTACACCACCATGGATCATCAAACAGCCTACATACAACTTTTCCTTTCACATCTGGGACAAACAAGCACTTCCACATATCAACTATCAACATCTACATGCTGCTTACAAGTTGCAATTGTTAGATCATCGCTTCCTATATACAGATGGCTCAAAAACTGATTATCATGTTGGAGCGGCAGTTTACACATCTGATATCACCACATCCGAAAAACTCCCAAAAGACTGCAGCATTTATACTGCAGAACTGCAAGCCATAATGTTAGCGCTAAACCAAATCGAACACTCAAGCCCAATAAACAGCATCATTTTTACTGACTACCTTAGCTCCATAATGGCCATACAAAATGTCAACTCTAATAAACATCCACCGCAACAATAAATTCAATGCCAAGTATCAAAGCTCCTTGAACAAGGCCATAATATAAGATTTTGCTGGATCCCAAGTCATGTCGGAATATATGGTAACGAACAAGCAGACAAAGCTGCTAAGGAAGCCAACAGCAACATTTTCGCACCTGAATCCATTCCTTCCACAGATTACAAAAAAGTTATTCATAACAGCAGGATACATCACTGGCAACAGCAATGGCAAGTTATAACAAATTGCACCAAATTAAAATTTTTTACTCCAACCATGGAAATCCAGCATACAGCAAAACAGACGTGACGAAGTGATACTTGCAAGGTTAAGAATAGGACCTGCTCATTTCAGCCACTGTCATCTTTTGAGAGGAGAAGATCCCCCTCAATGTCCTATATGTCACACACAACAAACAGTAGAACATGTACTGATTAAATGTCCATCTTTTACAGATGAGCGTTGAAGTTGCTTCAAAGAGTTGATAACCAAACATCACTTTCTCACTCCCAAAACCATACTGGAAGATAGGAAAAATATAGCAGACGTTTTTCAGTTCCTCAGGAAATAAATTTCTATAATCTATTTTGAAACCAAATATGATCTCAGCAGTAAGCTATAGTCACTCCATAACTGGCACCACTGTAGCCAGGTGGGCAGGAGCAGCAGTGCATAGCACATGCTTCTTGATCAGACCAGGGTTCGAGCCCGTGACCACCAAATACGGAGGATGCGGAAAGGTCTGGAAACGACCACCGCATATCCCCGGAGTAATATGGCCTTGGTTGCTAATGCTCCTAAAAACCAAATAACAACAACACTCCGTGACTCTTGGGAACTATTCGCAGCAAAATACGAATACAAACAAAACTGTTGTAAAAAACCTTCCAGGCACATTTTAGCTGCAGTAGCTCTTGCACAAAGAATTTCTCAATCAATCAATCAACTTATTTGCTGTCTGACATTAGATTTTATGTTATCGGCACGAAAGGATTCTATTAATGTCAGACAGCAAATAAGTTGATTGATTGAGAAATTGATTATTTCCCTTTTTCACTCAAACAAACTAATTGCTAACTGCTCTTGGATTTTTTTTTTTTTTTTTTCATTTTGCATTTAAAGTCAGCATCTGCAGGTGGTCATATGACCATTATCACCAATAGGAAATACATGGCTGCCAAATGATGGTCAGAATTAAAGGGAATATCCTGCATATGTGAAGAAATTAAATTTAGATTTCTTCATTTAATTTTTATTTCTGTATGCAAATCGTCTTGGACCATTTGTAACACCATGCCCAACATTTGTTGCCAATGAAGTTTCCAAGTGTGTTAAGTTAATCCATGCCACAAATTAGACTATCTACATTAATAATGGGTAGTATAGCAAAATTCAGTGTATTGATAACCCATTAATTAGGTTCAAAGTTTGAAACTGGTATACAAGTTGTTCTTTAATGGAAATCTCCATTACAATATAAATGAACTTACATGTTCTCCATTACTATTGAAATAAGTGCCATATAAACAGCAGTTGGTTGGAAAATATTTATTTCCCTTTTTTTAGAGATATATGGCATATCAATGAAAAAAAAGTTACTAGAATGATTTCCTTTTTATATAAATGATTGTGTACATACCTTTATCCAAATTACTGCAGACCGTTTAATTAAAAAATTAAAGTTTTGTAAAAATTAAATGTTAAACATTAAAAATATATAGTAATTATAACAGTGATATAATAATTTTTCAAAAATTACAGAATTAATCAGAAAGACACACACAGTGATCACTAATTCTGACCACCTACCTAATACTGTGTTGGGCTTCCCTTTGCACGGATAACAGCTGCCACTTGCCTAGGCATTGACCCTACCAGATGTCTGAAAATGTTTGTAGGGATCTGCAGCCATGCTGCCTGCAAGGCTTTCCACAGTGTTGAAATAGGTGATGGTTGCATGTTCATATGCTTAACTTCATGTTCCAAAACATCTCGCAGGTGTTCGATGGGATTGAGGTCAGGTCAATCAAAATAGATGATATCTTCACCGTGTTTCTCAACCCACTCATGCACAGTGTGAGTCTGATGACATGCCACACATTATCATCTTGGAAGATCCTGTTTCTGTACGGGAAAAAATGGAACATGGTAGGGCACACATGGTCTCCTAAAAGCTGCCAGTAGATCTCACCAGTGAAACATTGGTCTATGGACCAATGTTATGGGGCATTTCTTAATATGGGGCATGTTTTTCTTGCCAGAAAAACATGCCCCATATTAAGAAACCACTACCACCTGCTTGGATAGTGAGCACCATGCACAATGAGTCCCTGGAGACTTGTGTTACACTAGGTATTTGGACTCGTTTGACCAGCACACTTATTTCCACTGCTCCGTTGTCCAACCAATATGTTGTTGACACCACAACATTCACCATTGACGATCAGCAGTGAGGAGAGGGTGTCTCTTGGGTCATCTGCTGTGGAATGTCTGAGTGTGTGATGCACCATAATTTTGGATATTCTTGCAGTCCCCATATTGTATTGTGATGTCACTTGTCGCACGGTGACCTGCCATTGAGCCCGTACAACACTGCACCCTTCGCTTACCAGAAACATCCACAGTTCTGTTGGCAGGAAGTGGCTTGACTCATTCAGTGCCATTCTTTGTACACCTTAACTGCAGCATGCCGTGAACAACCAACAAGACATGCTGTTTCATATATGAAACACCCGATGCATGAGCTCCCATGCCCTTTTGAAACTCCCTGATATCTTTACTCCCATAACTGCTATTTTATGACTTTGACGTACACAACCAGATGCAAATTACCACTGCTCTAATGTACTAAGCTGTTCAGCTTTTTATAGTGTGAGTTACATAGCATAGTCCATTATGGTTGAGGGTGATCATAATTTAGTGATCACAAAGTGTATGCACTTGGGATCTGCAGATCTCACTAGGTTTAAATAGCAGGTTTTTTGCTATATATAATTAAGATAAAAATTTTATGACATCATTCTTTGTTTACAAGCTATATCATCATGAATTATATATATGTGATACAATTCATGTTTGTTATCGATAGTGTGCAATGTTGTCACCGACTTTCAAAGTCCGTGAATTTGCAGTTTCTGATTGTCAACTCTACCCAATTAAATTGTTATGGACTATTAGTAAAAGAGAAAATGGGTAAGTTTATACCAAATCCTTGCTAATACAGTTTATTTTTAATTTTTCAGATTGTTCACATAAACAATATGAAAAATTAAATATATGTTTACTAATGTTTATGTTCAATTGCTGTTCAGCAGGTAGCAGCTGTTTTTCTTCAAAATGAAGTCATAGAATATTTTATACTCTGTGTTAGAAGTGAATTTAGACATGTGATTAAGAATCTGATTTAATTTTGTTGTATAGTGACAAAAGTGTTATTTTCAGTTGAAACAGAAACATGTTTCAATTGAAACATGCTAATGTTAATGTTTCTAGTAGTAGTGATGAATAAATTGTCGATGCCCTGTCACTTGAGGATTGTATGGGAAATTGGAACCAAGCAAGGTAAATTATATTTAATTCAAACATTTTCTCTTTATTGTTTTGAACTGCACATTTCTGTCTGGTTAATCAAGTATGGTAAAATATCGATTTAACAGACTATACAGTAGTAAGACCTGTTCCCTAAATCTGATTGTCCATTAAACTTGAAAGAAACAGAATCTCTGACATCTCCAGAATCATGATAAAGTGCAGGCCAACACACTCTCTATTATGTTCAATGCATTTTGGCCATCTTTTTTAGAAGGCAGCATCTGTGCTTCTTCATTTTCACTTTAATCACTGGTAACAAAAACTTCATTGTTTTTCTTGCTGCTCAGCAGCTCTTCTGGTGTTAGGCATTGCTGAGGTAGCAACTTCATCATCCACTTTAACAAACTCTTCAAATTCTCCAACAAAATCCTTATGCTCCTTCAAATTCACCCATTCCTCAACATTGCTATCACATTCATCTGATGGACCTTGTTTTTCAATAATATTCTCTTTCTGAAGCAGTTGATTAATAGCAAATTATAAAGTAAATCCCTCTCATCAAGATTAAAAATATCCTTTACCTCACATTACACTTGATGCAATACTGTCCCAAGCAATAATAAGATTATGGATAGCATCCAAGACCTTATCAGGCAGGCTCTATATGCTCTCTTAAAGTTATAAATACAAAGTAATGCCTTTATACGTAGGCTGCATGTAGTTTTCAACTTAAGAGTCCCAGTAGAGTGCAACAATCCAGAATCATCAAAATGTTCCCTTTTTTTGTGAATCCATTTTTCTTTCCACTTTCAGTAGCCAAGAATGAAAAATTTTGACCATGAGTCAAGCACTTTTATTGGCCTCATAATAGAATGGAAGTTGATTAACTTCTTTAAAACACCTTGACTTAGAAAATTTGCCAGTCACAAACAGGCATAACTTTGTACTGCCATCTGCATTACAGCATAACAGAACAGGTGATTCTTTGTTTGCTTAATTTTCCACCATTACAAGACTCCTAAATAGCAAATTATAAAGTAAATCCCTCTCATCAAGATTAAAAATATCCTTTACCTCATATTTTTCATGGATAGACCTTACAGAACATAATCAGTCTGTAGCCTTTTCTTTGTCAACTGATCCAGACTTGCCACAAACATTTCACAAACCTAAGTTATTTCTATATTAAATCTTTGGAGCCAGCCACTGCTGCATTTGAAGTTGCTAATTCCATGTTGCTGAGCTAAATAATTAGCCTTTTCTAACAAAATTGGATCTAACATTTGCAAATTTGATGCACGCATTTGTTGATACCACTTGAAAAGTTTTGTTTCAAACTCCTCAGGTTTTGCACCACGAATTCATTTCCTGTTTTTTATACTGCTCCAGTGTCCTGCACTTAAAAGTTTTTTTCAGTTATTCAGTATTGTGGATAAAGTAGGTAAAGATATGTTGTTTTTTTTTTGCAATGTCCATTTTACTTTGTTCTGTCCTATTCCTTTGCACTGTCCATTTTCTTTTATTTCATCTTATATAATTTTCAGTTTTATTTCCAGGTTTAATTCTCTGCGCTTATGTTTTGTTACCATAATTGCTAGATGAAGCTTAACATAACAGAGTTTCAATTGATTTTTAAAAGAGTTTTAATAAAAGCATAGGTTTTGTAAACCAAGTGCCAAAAAAAAAAAGACAGCTCCGATAAAAATGGCACAAAATAGATCATAAGTATAAAATAAGGCTCTTATAGACCTGCCTTAACAGTTGCAACTGACTCTAATGATGTTTTTCAAAGCATATTTATGTAAAGTAAAGTAGTTTTGGTTACATAAAAGTAAATTCTAACAAGTCAGTGCTGTATTCCAAGAAACACAGGGCTGTCACAGGTGATGATACGGCAGCTGTTATGTGGAGCTTTGTATTAAATTTACAAAATAAAATTATTTACTTCTCATGGGGTGAAAATGGACTTTAACCAAATTTTGTAATAAATGAATAAGTTTACATAGAAAAGCCCATCCTTTCATGGGGAATATGTGCTTCATATAAAAGTTCAAGGGACATAAATTTTCATGTTTTGTAATAAAAAGGTTTGTAGCAGTGAGGTCTGCCAAAAGTGTCAAATTTAAATTATTATTATATTTTTTTTGTTGGTACATATATCTAAGAATAATAAGAAATAAAAATAATAATAGCAAAAGCCTTGTCTAACAATAATAAAAGAAACAAAATAATTGAATTGAAAGTATAGTATATATGTAACTCATATCATAAACTAGTAATAGAAGAATTATAATCTTAATATTTTTTGTATACACCAAGTTTGTATTAATAAGATTCTATAGTATTTATTTGAATAAATTGTTAAAGAAACATAAATATGCCAGGGAAACTCCTTAGATTGACGTAGTTTTCAGTTATTCCATATGATGTGACTAGGTCCCAGTTTCACTAAATGAGCTTCATAGTATGAATTCTGTTATTATTAACATGGGACTAGATGAAAAAACTATTAAAAAGGAATGCTGATCTGAATAATGGATAGACAGGATTCCGTTTTTAAAAAGCGTATTTAGCAGGAAGAGATTCTACAGATATTTTGGATGTTGCATCTTTGCCCATTAGCAAAAAGAATTCAAAGAAGTAGAAGATAAAAATATTGCCAGTTATCTGGAGAAGCTATAGAGAAATAGGCTCTGGAAGTTTAAGATTAAGGCTCGGTTATACACTTCGTACAAGTTACTCAGAACCAACTCCAAAAAACAAGCAGGAAACATGTCCATCACAATGCTTGCTAAATAGTATTAGTAGCAGCAAATGATGCACGCAAGCAAGCTTATAAAGATCCCCCCCCCCAAAAAAAAAAAAATTCCGCATTACCACCTGTCTCGTCCCTCTAATAAATTGTCTAGTTCTTCCTTAAATTTTAGAACCACCACCAACTTAGTATTAGTAATGGCCACATGGTGCAAGAAAGCCTATGGCTTATACTGCACCAGCCAAAAAAAAACCGAATAAAACAATGATAAAAAAAAAAAAAACTAATAATTAATAAAAGAAAAGGAAATTAAACCTATTATCCTATGCATTTCCCTCACCTGAAGTTACTATCCAGATGACCTTTGAATTTCCCCAAACTGTCAGCCTCTACCACCTATGTAGGCAACTTATTCCAGTAATTTATAACTCACTGGCTAAAATAAAACTTCCTGCAGTCCAATCTAAACATCTGCCCCCCCCCCCCCAACTTGAATTTATGTCCCCTAGTTCTAGCATCATTTATAATCTTGTAAATTTCATCCTCATTCATTTTGCTGATGCCTCTCAGAGCCTTAAACACCTCAATCAAATCTTCTCTAAGCTGTCTAGTTTCCAAACTCTGCAACCCACATATTCAAAGTCTTTCTTTATAAGGATGCCCTTTTGTCGATCTCACCAGGCGAGTTATCCGTCTTTGCACCCTTTCAAGAAGCTCGATGTCTCTTTAGGTGTGGTCTTCATACTTGAATATTCCAAGTGTGGTCTAACAAAAGCCTTATATAATGGGATTATCACGTCCCTATCCCTACTTGCAAAAGTTCGATAGATCATCAATAGGAAACCATGGGCCTTCCTTGCAACCTGTTTACAATGCTCAGAGAATTTCATGTCTGACTGTATCATAACACCCAAGTCCCTTTCCTCTAGTACTGGGTTTAGTTGAACTCCACCACGTGAATAAGTTATTTTGGGATTACTGTTTCCCAGGTATAATACCTTGCACTTTGTTGGATTAAAGCATAGCTGCCATTTTTCTGACCATTCCTGAAGTCTATCCAGGTCTCTCTGAAGAAGCTCAGCTTGACATGATCATTAACTACTCTACCAATTTTAACATCATCTGCAAATTTAGACATCACGCCCTCTATCCCTTCATCAATGTCGTTTATGAAAATTAAAACAACAGTGGTCCTAATACTGATCCTTTGGGAACCCCACTTCTTACATCAACTCAATCTGAGGAATAGCCATTTATCACAACTCTCTGCCTCCTGCCCTGAAGCCATTCTGCTATCCATCTAAGGATTTTCCCAGTGATTCCAACCTGTTCCAGCTTATAAAGCAACTTCCACAGAAAGCGATTTCCACACATCTGACTTGCAATCATCTTTCTCCTTCTTATCTGAGCAAAAGGAAGGATTTTATCAGCATTTAGCTTACTCAGTCTTTTCAAAGCCTTAAACACCCCAGTCAGATCTCGCAGATATCTATTATGATATTCCTTATCATTTGCAAAACTGAAGCCTTTCGTAATAAGAGTACCCTCTTTTTCCCCCTCACTTATCTCATTGCCTTTCTCTGCACCCATTCAAATGGATAAACTTCCTAAAATGAGGTCTGGAACCCTAATTTTAGGAAGGGTACTCCAGATGTGGCCTAACCATTTCTTGGCTGATCAGCCAAAAAAAACCACCTCATCCAAGGATACTGAACTCCAAGAATTTGTCTAGTTCTTCCTTGAATTTATTAAAACTACCCACCTCTACAACAACAGATGAAAGCTTGATCCAACAACCACCTGCTTGCTGAAGGCAAACTTCAACACATATGTACTCATCAAATTCACCAAGCCTGTAATGCACTCATAATCAAGTTTTTGTTTTCCCAGTGCTTTTTGTCACACCAAACTGACTCAACATTGCATTGGTCACCCATATCAACTGGATGCACTGCCTTAGTGATTTTATGTGCTTCTTAACTAAGAGCAAAACTCTTGTCCTTTCTGTACACATTCCCCATATTCTGATCCCTTATGTTTGAGTGACACCATGTGTCCAATATCCCTACAATGTCCATATTCAATGACTTAACCAGTACTTCTAATTCATAGATTTATATACTATGCTCTTCCATTGGTGTACATGCAAGTATACATGCGCATGTTTTTACTCTTATTAACCCTAACATATTCCATCTAATGGCTTTTTTTTTTCCATGAAGAATTCCATCAGGCCTTGTAATCCCTGACACCTTGCTTTCAGGCTGCTGCATGTTCCAATAAAAGCAGTGCAAGTATTACTTACACCTTTGCCTGTGGTTGCTATTAATCTGTGAGTCTGCATATCCCCAAGTTTGCAGTTTTCTCATCTATATAATTGTGTTTAAGAATTAAGGTAGTATTTTTCGAACAGGAAACCTATTCAGAACAGTGCTAAATATTTAAGAATCTGTCAGTCATCTTCTGCATGCACTTAGTTTGCACAAAAATTACAGCTAAATTCTGCCATGCCATTTTGGGAGTATGCAGTGCCCTATCTACAATTTAAAACTTAACCACTTTATTATTGGGATGTCATGATCATGGTACTACTGAGATACAGGGGATGCAGTATTTTAATATAGTGAGTATAATGTGTACAGAAAGGATAGACAGGAAGGGTGGGTTTATGCTCTTGGTGAAGAAGCACACAGAACATGGGCGGCCAATGTGATGTTGAGTCAGTTTGGCGTTGATATAAGCACTGGAAAAACAAAAATGAGAGTAGGAGTATGTTATAGGCCAAATGACTGATGAGTATAATAAATAGCTATCCAGACAAATAAAATGAGTCAGGAAATAAAATTTTCTTATAATGGGAGATTTTAACTTTCCACATATTGACTAAAACTTGTGGATTGTTCTTTCATACAGTAGCAGAACTTTTCTGGATTTATTGGGTGACTGTTTTCTATACCAGCATACTCCTGATCTGGCTATCAGCAGTGACTCTTCATGCATTAAAAACATTTAGATAAAGGTGACAGTAATCATTACGATCATTATTATTTGATGCAATTTACTTACGGAAGACTATTGTACAAATTGGAGCAGAATGGTATTAAGGGTAAGTTACTACAATGGATAAAAGGATGGTTGAGTGGGAGAAGACAGAGGGTGGTAATTAATGGGTACTGCTCTTCGTGAACTAATGTTATTAGTGGAGTCCCACAGGGTTCGGTGTTGGGTCCTCTGTTGTTTTGTATATTTATTAATGATATTGAAGAAGGTATATCAGGCTTAGTGTTGAAGTTTGCAGATGATACAAAGGTTGGCAGGGTTGTTAATGACAGTAATGGCAGTGTGCTACTGCAACAGGATCTAGATAATTTGGGCAGATGGGCTAAGAAGTGGCAACTGAAGTTTAACCTTGACAAATGCAAAATACTGCATATGGGTAGAAGTAACCTCAGAGAAACGTACCAACTATGTGGTACTACACTTAAGGTGGTAGAAAATGAAAAAGACCTGGGAGTAATTGTGCAGTCAGATATGAAGTTTTCTGAGCAATGCAGACAGGCTGCCAGGGCAGGTCATGGGGTTTTGTCAATGATATATACGAATTTTGATAGCAGGGAAAAGGAGGTGATTGTTCCTCTGTATAAGGCAATGGTCAGACCACGCCTTGAGTACTGCGTACAGGTCTGGAGGCCTCATTCCCCTTGCTCATTGCTTACATCTAACAAATTTTGTTGATTTGGCACATTATGGCCTAAGCTGCCAATACACCATTCAAAATTCAACCAACCAATTTTGAGGGGGGGAAAAATGAGATGAGAATGAAGAAAATAAATTTTCAGAGGCATTCAGCAGCTTGTATCTTAATATTTCAGTAAATTTTGCCACAAGAGATTCATAATTATCTTCCCTTCCAAGAAATCCATGCACAGCTGCTTTAAACAATTGCCAAGCTGCTAGTTCAATATCCTGTAGCTTTGTTTCAAATAAATCATCTTTGAGGAGTTTTTTGTTTAAGGCCTAGTGAAAATTCCCTCTTTCAGTTTTGTATATATATATTAAATTAGGAAATACTTCCTTTGGTAGCAGAAACCACTTCCTTCTTTATTCAGAGCTTTAACAAAGTTCTTCATTAATCCAAGCTTTATATGCAGAGATGGAAGAACTTTTGGTTCAACAAGCATAACATATTTTTTATTACCTCTCCCTCATATAAACATAAAAAAAAAAAAAAAAAACAGTATTTTGTGAAACCTCCCTGTACAGCAGTGAGTAATCCAGTTGTCTTAAGATCACCACAGACATTCCAAGCAAAGTCATGGTACTTTATTGTACTCAAGATCTTGGACATAGTTTCTTTCAAGCAAAATTGATGGGAATGGATTTCCACTGTGCAGTAAAACCGCTTTTAATCTTAATTTTTAGGCATCAGTAAATATATATCACAACTACAACTCACACCACAACTATCTTTTTGTTATCGAAAGAGAGAGGTGCAAGGCAGAACATGATAACCCTTCCCCACATTACTGCCATCTGTGAGCACATACAAACATTATTATTTGTACATAATACGATAGATCAGTGTCATATCTACTTCTCTAAATTGTAGTAAGATATACAGTATACTTATAATAGTAATAATTTATTTATCCCTATTTTATGTTACACTTTTTTTGGGAGATAACAGCAAAAAGGGAGGGAGAACACATAAACCAATGGCTTTTTAGGGGGTGTTCCCTTAAAAATTATGAATATACAAATATACAGTTGAAAAATGTACAGTTCTGAAATTGTACAGGTAATGTTCAACAGGAAAGATCTAAATAAATTGGAGTTTTTTTTTGTACATTTCTTTACAGAAGACTTCAAAAAGCATCACTACTTATAACATCATTGTGAACATTTTTACAATTAAATGAGGAGAGAAAAGAAAAATGATGAGATACATGCACAGAAATTTACAAACTATTTTCCAACTGCTTCTTTTAACATTTGTACATTATTTCCATGTTGGTGTTTTTAAAATCCAGGAGTTGAGTGGAAGGTAATTTGAATCAGACATTCCTGGTGATGTGTTCAATTAGTAGTTTCTTGAATTGATTTAGTGAAGTGACATTTTTGATTTTTGCAGGAAGTTTGTTCCAGGTTTTAGCACCTCTGTATTTTATGCTTTTCTGACCTATGGCTTTTCTGAAAAGCAAAATCTTCAGGTTGGCTTCATTTCTTAGATTGTATGATATTTCTTCTTCGTCTGTGGTTATGAAAAAGGATCTGAAGAGAGGGGGAAAGTCTGCTGTCTTCATAGCATTGTAAACAAGGATCGCCTTGCTATGAGTAAACACAAAAACCTGTATATATAACTTGATATGAAATTTTAGGAATTGTTTTTGAAATCTGCATATAAAAATTGACTACAAACAGCTGATGTATTAATGGAGGTGAAAATCATGTTGGCTGGCTAAAGTTACAAGAAATCTGATTAAGATGCAAAGACATTAGCAAAGAATTCTTGTTTTAATACTAGATATGAATGCTTATTGATGATCTGTTCAGACCTCCTAGTCTAATTACAGTCCAGATGAAACCAAAGTTTACTGTCCAAAATTATTCCTCTACTGGTTGCCTGACCTGCCTCCTTGGGGCTAAGTGTGGGTAATGGTGGGTCCCAATGGTTAAATGATCAAAGGAACAACAGAACATAACCATTCCCCACACAATTTTAACCTTTGGCCTTCACAGAGTTCTGTGTTACACAAACAGAGTACATAACACGGAGGTGGGGGAAACCCCTGGTGCCGTCAGACAACTAACACACTTTACACTATCCAAAATTATACTGAGATGGTTAGGACTCAATATAAACAAATATTAAATTGTGGACAAGCTTAACCAAGAAAAAAAAAAAGAAAAATATTTAGATTTAGAGGGATTGAAGATGATGCCAAAGTGATAAACATACATATGTTACTGACGACATAGAAACTTGAATTAAAGTGAATATATTTATTCCTCTTGGCATTACTTTCTTTGTCATTTATGTCGTAATGATTGTATCATAATTTGCTCTCCTTGGCTACCAAAAATTTCTCTGCTTTGTCATATTTATCACCTATTAAGTTTTATTATATCCTTACATAACATAACCATTTAAACAAACCTCCTTTCACTTTGATTAGTCTCATAAAAGCAACCAAAGAAGCGCTCGCTCGCTCGCTCGCTCTCTCTCTCTCTGTGTGTGTGTGTGTGTGTGTGTGTGTGTGTGTGTGTGTGTGTGTGTGTGTGTGTGTGTGTGTGTGTGTGTGTGTGTGTGTGTGTGTGTGTGTGTGTGTGTGTGTGTGTGTGTGGTAGAAGCATGTGATGCAAGCTTATGTAGCATCAGCCAAAAAAAACATTTCACACATCCATTCCCTCTAAAAGTTTGTCCTGTTCCTCCTTGAATTTATTTAAGCTGTCAACTTCCACAATAACAGATGGAAATTTGTTCCAGCAATCAGCTACCCGCTGGCTAAAGGCAAATTTCCACACATTCATTCTGTGACTGTCTTTCCTCAATTTGAATTTATGCCCCTCAGGTTCTTAATCTGAGCAAGAGGAAGAATCCCATCAGAATTGAGCCTACTCAACCCATTCAGGACTGTGTGTGTGTGTGTGTGTGTGTGTGTGTGTGTGTGTGTGTGTGTGTGTGTGTGTGTGTGTGTGTGTGTGTGTGTGAGAGAGAGAGAGAGAGAGAGAGAGACCATTCTGTTAATTGTAGTAGTAATTTCAGCATGTATTGACTGTGCATCTGTTGAAATAAATCATTCTCTTTCTTTTTCCATTGAAAAATCAGTAGCAGGTATTTATCATATCACTTGGGAATTAAATTATTCATACTTATTAATCTTAACAGAGGAAATGTAAATAACTGTGGAATGCTAAATGAGTTAGGTTTATTTATCCAGGATTAATATGTGCTCACTCTTTAGTGAGCACATATTATCTCCAAATGTATTACTGTTATCTAAACATTAAAAGACTAACTTTTTTATTCTAGATTAATAAAATAGTGCATAAACAAGTGTAAATAATTTCTATACATTTTACGTATAAAAATAATAATTTGTTTTTTCACACGTAACATATAACTTTATTTTAAAGGGAAATGGAAGTATTCACTCGTTATCACGAAATCCCATTTTCAAAAATGCTCACCTTCTTCAGAACAGAACCTTTTACATTAGAAGCTCGATATGCAGAGGGTGCTAATATTTCATATACTGACTATCACATAGGTAAGTATATATGAATTGTTCATAAAAAGTATTCGTTTAAACTTTTTTAAGACTTGATATTCTCTGATTTCATTTGATGCAGAGAGAGATCGTACAGTCATTTATGATCTCACACATAGATATTTGTAGAAAACTGCTAATTGTACAACTGACCCTGGTAACTCTACATATATTTTTTGATAATAATCATTATATACAAGTGATCTTCATCATTATTCTTTCAAAAAGGCCATATTTAAGGATTTAATTAGGGGTATAGCAAATATTAAAAAATAAAAAAAAGTGCAGGCCTTAATTTCATCCTTTGTAGTTTATTAATTACATAGCTATCTCCAGTGAGTTTAACAGACAGTCGTGTATATCATGATAAATTACCTGAACTTTACCATGAATGTATTTTATGTACAGGAGAGACTGCTTCTACAGGGATGGGATACATTTAAATAGAAAGGGTGCAAGAATATTTGCTGATGCTATCGAGGCAGTGTTAGGTGGGTGGGAAAACTTCTAGCTTGGGAGGATTCACAGACTAAAAGGTTAAAAGTAGCTGCAGGCAGAGGTGAAGGTGATTCTTGCACTACTTCTATTAGAATAAGCAGCGGATGGAGCGAGGGGTGTTGGAGGTTTCAGGGACTGATGGCAGTCATCGTGAAACAGGTGAGTATATGGGATGTGTTAGGGTAACTAATAATAAGAATAGATACATGTATACTTGCATGTATACCAATGCTAGAAGTATAGTAAATAAATTTGATGAATTTGAAGTGTTGGTCAAGACATCAAAGGCGGATATTGTTGGGATAGCAGAGACGTGGTGTCACACAGATTGTACATAATTGTACAGATTGTACACACAGATATAAGGAATGCAGAACTGGAATTTGGGGAGTTTAGTGTGTACAGAAAGGAGACAGGATAGGAAGGGAGGAGGCATTAATTAAGAAAAACATAAAATCAAAAGTAGTGCATCCAGTTGATATAGATGAACAGTGCACTGTTGAGTCAGTTTGGTGTGACATAAGCACTGTGAAAGCAAAAATAAGAGTAGGAGTGTGTTATAGGCCTAATGACTTGAATGAGTACAATGAACAGTTGTACAGAGAAATAGAGTGGGCTAGTAAATCAGAATGTCTTATAATGGGGTATTTTAACTTCCCAGATATTGACTGGAACTTGTGGATTGGTCACTCACACACTAGTAAGACTTTTGTGAATTTATTGGATGATTGTTTTCTGCAGCAGCATGTTCGAGGGGCAACCAGAGAGGGTAATCTGGTTATCAGCAGTGATCATTCGTGTATTAAGAATTTGCAGATAAAGGAACCACTAGGTGGCAGTGATCACAGTGTACTGATGTGGGATTTACTTAAAGATTTAATTACCATCAGGGGTAAAGGAAAGGGTTTTTGCTTCCATAAAGGTGAGTACAGTGGTCTCAGAAAGTTTTTAAATTCTGTACAGTGGGATCAACTGATGATGTTACCAACAGTAAATTCTAAGTGGGAAGCATTCAAGGAATTAATCGTGGAAGCTGCTAAAAGTTTCATACCTATTAAGAAATATTGTTAAAGGTTTAGGCCTAAATGGTTATCAAATGAACTAATGAGACTCGTGACAGAGAAGGAAAATGCATGGGATGCATATAAATTATCAAGCGACTCAGAAGCCTATGGCAGATATAAGCTAGTCTGTAATCAGGTCACAAAGGAGGTTAGGCAGGCGAAGGCAGATTATGAGAAATCTTTGGCAAAAGATGCTAAGAAAAACAGCAAGGATTTCTTTACTTATATAAACACTAAAAAGAAGGGGGTGAATCTGATTGGTCCACTTGATATCGATGGTTCGACTGTTGATGATCCTGCTCAGATAGCAAACAAACTGAATGAGTATTTTGCATCTACATTCACACATGAGGAGTTATTAAGGTTTGAAAATGGCAGAAGGTTATCAAATTGTAGCAGGGTGCTTAATGATTTTGTAATAACTGAGAGCAAAGTGGAGGAGAAATTGTTGAAGTTAAACATAAGGAAGGCACCTGAGATGGATGGGATCTATCCAGTTATATTAAAGGAGGCGGCAAAGCAACTAAGCAAACCCTTAGCCATAATTATGAGAGCATCCTTGGACTCAGGGGAGGTCCCCACGGACTGGAGATGTGCAAATGTATCCCCAATTCACAAAGGGGGATCGAAGGGTGACATGAGTAATTACAGACCAGTTAGCTTAACTTCTGTTCCTGGTAAAATAATGGAGTCACTGGTTAAGGATGTATTACAGGATCATCTATGCAAGACTACAGCAATAATTCAGACACAGCATGGGTTTGTTAAGGGAAAGTCTTGTCTGACAAATTTGATTGGATACTATGTGGTTACAAAGGAACTGGATGCAAAAAGTAATTTTGATATCATTTACTTGGATTTCAGGAAAGCTTTTGACACTGTTGCACATGGAAGACTACTGTACAAATTGGAGCAGAATGGTATTAAGGGTAAGTTGCTACAATGGATAAAAGGATGGTTGAATGGGAGAAGACAGAGGGTGGTAATCAATGGGTGCTGCTCTTCATGGACTAATATTATTAGTGGAGTCCCACAGGGTTTGGTGTTGGGTCCGCTCTTGTTTTGTATATTTATCAATGATATTGATGAAGGTATATCAGGTTTAATGTCGAAGTTTGCAGATGATACAAAGGTTGGCAGGGTTGTTAATGACAGTAATGGCAGTGTGCTACTGCAACAGGATCTAGAAAATTTGGGCAGATGGGCTGAGAAGTGGCAACCAAAGTTTAACATTGACAAATGCAAAGTAATGTATATGGGTAGAAGTAACCCCAGAGCAACATACCAACTGTGTGGAACTACACTTAAGGTGGTAGAAAATGAAAAAGACCTAGGAGTAATTGTGCAGTCAGATATGAAGTTTTCTGAGCAATGCAGACAGGCTGCCAGAGCAAGTCATGGGGTTTTGTCAATGATATACAGGAATTTTGCTAGCAGGGAAAAGGAGGTGATTGTCCCTCTGTATAAGGCAGTGGTCAGGCCACGCCTTGAGTACTGTATACAGGTCTGGAGGCCTTATTTTAGGAAGGATGTAGATTTGCTTGAGTGTGTACAGAGAAGGGCAACAAGATTGGTGAGGGAAATGAAGGGATCCTCTTACGAAGAGATGCTGAAATTCTGCAAATTGTAGCGGCTGGAGACATGGCACCTGCGAGGTGATCTGATTGAATTCTATAAGGCCTTGAATGGATTGAGCATGCTGCTGAATTCTGATAGGATTTTTCCACTTCCACAGATTACGAACCTATGGGGGGCATGAATTCAAATTGTAGAATAGATGTGTGGAAATTTGCCTTTAGCCAGCAGGTGGTTAATTGCTGGAACAAACTTCCATCTGTCGTTCTGGAAGTTGATAGCTTAAATAAATTCAAGAAAGAACTGGACGAACTTTTAGAGGGAATGGTTGTGTGAATTTTTTAAAAAATTTATTTATTTATATTTTTTTGGCTGAGTTACATAAGCTCATACGCTTGCTTTCTTGCATTACATGCCTCTACTACTATTACTATTACTTTCGTTCTGACAGAATTCCAGTTATCGAGTGCCTCAACCTGCTCATCTCAGTTGTCTTAATTAGTTGCTGTACAATCCCTTTCACTTCAAAAGTGGTACTTGTGCATGTGTCCTCTCTGATATTCCCTGTCAGAGACTTAGTAATTAGGAATCACCTCTTTTCGAGCTTCCATGGCTTAAAATCTCTCTACCCCATTTTGTCAGATTCATCTACTGCCTCTGTCATTCTCCCATCTCCACTAATATCACTTGGAACACTTTCATTTCCTTTCTTTAAAACTCTGCTTTCCCCAGCTGGCTCCCATTTTCTACTCAGAAAGACCCAGCTTGTCAGAATGCTGGGTTTTTTGCCATTACTAATAACCTCACACAGACTGTCCATTTACCTACCAGACAATCCTAACATATCCTACACTGCCTCTTGTTGTTCATTACAAGTTTAGCATTAAGAGAATGCAAAATAGGATTATCTGTGAGATTTCTAGTCTTCTTTCCCATGGTGGGATTATTGTTTTTAATCTTCTGACGTCAGTATTTGCTCAGATTGTGTCAGTGAAATTATACTTGGTAGGGAGTGCTTTTTTTGAAAAAAAATAGGTGCTGGTGCTGATTCTTTGCTATCCGGAAAAAATGAAAAAAATTAAAAGGATGTGAAAAGTACTCGAAAAATTTTTTTTTCCTGATATTGTTACTTTAGAAGTAATGTTTTTAGACTAAGAATAACAAATTAAGTATATTAACACAGTTTATTAAGCATAAATTTATTATTCAAGTATATTAAAAAAATAAGTAAAATAAGTAAAAATAATTTCATAATAAAGTTTTCATGGAATATTCCAAATTTTTATTAAGTTCTCATCGGACACCCTATGCTGACCTCTTTTCTTCCTCATTTTGTGTCTCCTGCTGAATGAAGTTTCTGAAGCAGCCACGAATCGACATATTTTGCTGTATCGAAGCAGGTCAGCAGTGGGCCTCTTACGAAGAGATACTTAAGTGAAGAAACTGTTTTTGTCATCAACGAAGCGCTGGTTGGGCTGACAATCAGATTCATTTGTGAAAATCCTCGTTCACATTCACTCAACGAAATTTGTATCGTACTCAGAGCATTCATCAAATGCTTCAATTCTTCTGAAACCTTCTTATCAATTAGGTATCCCCGAAATCCACGAATTGCATTTAACTGTAACCTAATTGACAATTTTCTAACTTCGTTTTCACCAAATGGCAACAATTCATGTTTAGAAGAATTAAAATCTTTGTTGTCCTCGTTTTCCTTCTCTCGTCATCGGTATTGTTGCTAGTCCTTAAATTTGAATTTTTTCTTTTCTTTTTTTTGAAACTGTCCAAAATGTCAGTGTTGGATATTCAGATACTGTGCCCATGTAAACAGAGATCGGGAAAATTTAGTGAAAAATGTGGATAACGCACTTCCGCGAAACAACAGATGATTATTTGTCGGGATAAAAGAAAACCACTCTCTCCTAATTCTAGGAGGGGGGGGCGCTTACATTTGATTCACAGCAGTGTCGCGAGGAAAGTGAACTAAAACAGCATTTTAAAATTTGTTAATTATCAAAAAAATTTTCCCATTAAATGTTTTGTTCAGTAAATGTAATTGTGTGTTGTACTTAATAAAAGTTTCGAATATTTTCAATTTTACTTTTACATGCAACCAGATATGGAACTAAAGAAATCTAACTTTGAATTTTTTTTTGAATATGGCCACTGTACGGGAAAAGGTTGGACACCACTGCAGTAGAAGGTGGACCAGAGCAGAGCCCATTGGGAATACACCTTGAACTGCTCACTCTTCACCAGCGCAACTTCTCTGTATGTGCGACAGGTGGTCAGAGAGGTTTTACCAGGTATCACCAAGTTATACAATGCTAATCCCTTTAGCTCTCTTAATTCGTGCAGCAGCACTAATTACCTAAATACCAGAAATGCGAACAGTGCATACCAAGTTAATCTCTCCTAATCTGTTCATTATATGAAAATTTTCTTCGCTCAACGGAAACTATTTTAAATGTAACTTCCAAGTGCAGTGTTCATCTTGGGAAAGAGGAAGAAGTGTGCTGGTGCTAAATTGGGAGAGTAGTGTGGATGGTTGATTTGTATAGTACCATATTTCATCAGAAATGCCTTCACAACAAGTGTGGAATGGGTGGGACATTGTCATGCAAAATGAACCAGCTGCCTTTCTCTTGAAATTGTTGCCTCACCCAGAAAATATGCTTCAATAGTCTTTGAAATGCTTGTACATAGAACACAGCATTAACTCTCTCCTCTTTAGGTACAAATTCCTTGTAAATCACGCCGTTTGCCAATAAACATGATCAGCATCCTTGTGTTACTAGACTTCTGTAAACGAAACTTTTTGTCCTTTGGTGATAATTTTGAAGTTCACTGCATGCTCTGAAAATACAGTCGAGAAAATTAGGATTGTTTGATGAAGTCTTAGCATGATGACGTTCTTTGTTTGCTCAACCGTGACACACTTAAACCATAAACTGCTTTTAACATTTCATATGTTTCTGTTGCGATTTTCCAGCTTAAAGCAAAATTTAATATTCGTTCGGTGCTCCATTGCAAAACCATGGCATAGAACATTAATGCTACTATGAAACTTTTTGCTTCTTGCAACCTGTCAGCCTACTGGACAAACTTTGTATCACTATCTGTTGGAGGAAGTTAGAACTACAATGTATCACTCCCATTTATTTTCTTTTCTTTTTTTTTTTTTTTTTTTCTTTTCTTTTCTTTTCTTGGCGCAGTATAACCTTAGTTGTTTTTCCGCCAATAAAATCAAATCAAATCAAATCAAATCAATCATTTATTTTCAAACTCATCAAACATGATCTCAACACTACCAGTACAGGAACTTTATTGCCACACCTCATATAAACTAGTCTGCAGTCAAGTCACAAAGAAGATTAGGCAAAACTAAGGCAGATTACTAGAAGTCTCTGCCAAAGAATACAAAGATAAGCAGCAATTACTATTTACTTAGGTGACCAATTTAACTGTTGATGCAATGTTCTAGCAACTCTGCATCCTTCCCAAAACAGGTCTGGAAGCCTCATTTTAGGAAGGATGTAGAGTTGCTAGAATGAGTATAAAGAAGAGTAACAAGACTGGTGAGGGGAACAAAGGGGTGCTCTTATGAAGAAAAGCTTAAGTTATGCAAATTGCAGCATCTAGAGACTAGGCACCTGTGAAGCGATATGATTGAGGTGTATAAGGCCTTGAATGGATTGAGCAGGCTCAGTGCTGTTGAGATCCTTCCTCTTGCTCAGATTACAAACCTGAAGGGGCATAAACTGAAATTGAGGAAAGACAGTTGCTGAATAGATTTGTGAAAATTTTCCTTTAGCCAGCGAGTAGTTGATTGCTGGAAAACACTTCCATCTGTCTTTGTGGAAGTTGCTAGCTTAAATAAATTCAAGGCAGAACTAGACAAACATTTGGAACCAATGTACGGGTGAATTGGGAAGTGTTTTTTTTTTGGCTGATGCTGTATTAGCTTGCTTTCTTGCATCATATGCCTCTGCTCAGGTTGCTGAAAAACTAAGTAGGTATTTTGGATCTACGTGTACAAACACATGAGCAATTTTTTAGTGATGCCAGAATTGTATCAAATTCTAACAAGAAGCTGAATGATTTTGAGATAACTAAAGATTGTGGAAGAGAAATTGCTGAAGCTAAATGTAAAAAAGGCACATGGGGGGAATGATATCTATCCAGTTATATTAAGGGAGGCAGAAAAAGAGGTAAATATTCCTCTTAGGTATGATTATGAGAGAATTTTTGGATTCAGGGGAGGTCCCTGCACATATCCAGTCCCTGTGGACTAGATATGTGCAGATGTATCCCCAGTTCACAAAGGGAGATAAAGCAACATGAGTAATTGCCAACCTGTTAGCCTGACTTCTGTTCCAGGCACAATAATGGAGTCACTAGTTAAAGAAGTAATGCAAAACCATTTAACAGGAATGCATTTATACTGCAGTCACAGCATGTATTTATTAAGGGACAGTCTTGTCTGACCAATCTGGTTGGATAGTGACACAGTAACAAAGGAACTAGATGCAGAAAATAATTTTGGCATCTTATACTTAGATTTCAGAAAAGCTTTTGATACTGTTGCCCATAAAATTTTATACAAATTGGAGCAGTGTGGCATTAAGTGCAAACTGGTGCTATGGATAAAGGGATTTTTGTGGGAGAAGATAGAGAGTAGTTATCAGTAGGCGCTGTTCTTCTTGGACTAATGTTATTAGTGGAGTCCTTCAGTGTACATTGCAATCCATTGTTGTTTTCTATATTTTTAATGATATTGATGAAGGCACATGAGGCTTAATGTCTAAGTTTACAGATGATACAAAGGTTGGCGAGGTGCTTAATGACAGTAATCAGGGTATGCTACTTCAGAACTGGAGGATTCCGCTTGTTAGTGGAGTCCTCCAGTTAATGATATCGATGAAGGCACATGATGTTTAATGTCTAAGTTTACAGATGATACGAAGTTTGGCTGGGTGGTTAGTGACAGTAATCAGGGTATGCTACTTCAGAAAGATCTAGGACAGGGGTTCTCAACCAGGGGAGGGGGGATTGGGACCACAGATTGACAGATTCAAACTGTTGGAATATTGATCTTTCTACAAACTACAATTCACCAGATTGTACATAATCTAGAGGACATCACACTTTATTGGATGTCACATATTAAATTAAAAATAAAGATAAATATTTCACTTTTATCTTTTTGGAATGCACTTTTTGAGTCAGACAATCTTGGAAATGGGAAATGACATTCTAACATGGTAAAAAGGGTGCATGGGACAAAAAAGGTTGAGAACCACTGATCTAGAAAAATTAGACAGATTGGCTAAGAAGTGGCAATTAACGTTTAACGTTGACAAATGCAAGGTAGCAGTAACTCCAGATTAACATAGCGTGGTATCACACTCAGAGTAATGGAGAATGAAAAGAACAATCTTTGGTTAATTGTGCAGTCGGAAACAAAGTTCTCAAAGCAGTGAAGAGGCTAATAGAACAGCTCATTAGGGTTCTATTGATGATATACACAGCAGGGATAAGGAGGTGATTATCCCATTGTAAGGCAATGGTTAAGCCACATCTTGAATACTGTATACAGGTCTGGACACCTTATTTTAGGAAGGGTGTGGATTTGTCTGAATGGGTACAGAGAAGAGCAATGAGATTAGTCAGAGAGAACAAAAGGGTGCTCTTACCAGAAAATGTCAGAGCACCCTTTTATTCTGCAGCAGCAGAAAACTAGGTACCTGCAAGGAGATTTGATTGAGATGTTTAAACTTTGACTGTGAGCTCAAATGCTGAGGGAATCCTTGCCCTTGCTCAGATTATCCACATGATGGGTCATGAATTCAAATTGAGGAAAGGTGGTCGCAGGATAGATGTCTGGAAATTTTCTTTCAGCCATCGGGTAACTTCCATAATCATCCTCATTTGGTTACAGCATCATTTGGCTTTAACCAACTGGAGCTGTAATGATTACTGATGTGCACTTGCCCTCCCAGTGATGAGATGCCACTACAATATAAAATTATCATTAGATCATTACAATACAAAAATACTTTTCATATAAGTTTTCTGTATGTCTTGTCTGTTTATGTAAGAAGTGTGCACATGTGCTGTTCTGCTGATTGTTAGTTTTAAATTCTTTTTTATAAAAACAAAAACAAAACAAAAACCTCTAAAAGTTCAAATTTTACAACATTTAAGCACATTCACTTTAGATGAAACATAGTAATACAGTGTGAGGTGTGTGGTTTGCATTTCATCCTGTTCTGTGTTCTCACCTCTGTTGAGATGCAATGAAGTTCCTAGCAAAGTATTTTTAGATGCAAAGCATATAATCAAAAATTACAACTTCTAGAATGTTTTTCTCCCTTCTGTATCTCATAAATGAAATGTTTATGAGATACATAACGGGGAAAATCTAATCTAATTTTCAAAATCTAATTTGTCTCATATATTGTTTTAGTTTGTTCTGTTGATTATGATTAAATTTTATGATAATTTTTTAAATAGGTTATTTTACAATCAAGAATGTATCTTCATCTACAGAAGGTGAAAGCAGTAAAGTGAAAGTTAAGGTAAGGGTGAACATCCATGGTATATTTTCAGTGTGCTCAGCAGTATTAGAAAAATCTTCAGAAGACTGTGGTGATAACATGAAAAACATTGAAACCCATTCTGGGGAAGCTAGTGAAATGAATGCAGAAAATAAGCAATCCTCAGGTGAAACTCCTACAGTTCCCAATGATAATTCAGCAAATCAGGTAATTTATTTTTTTTTAAACTAAGCATAGAACTGAAGAAATTATTTTCATTGTTTTATTTCTTATCCCCTAAGGGAGACCATATTAGCTTATTCACACTTAATAATTTGTGTAAAGAGTATTAGATAGTTCTGAATGAGCAATTTGTATGAGTATGCATTCCAATTTATTTGATGAAGTAATTAAGATTACACAAAGTAAAATTGTTTTTAGGACTACCATATTCTTCTTTGTATTTAGCAACCGGCAGAATTTCAGCTGTCATTAGTATATTATATTTGTAATACTCAAGGCTGAACAAACTTCAGTGTCTACTAGCAATCTGTTTTGTAGATTATTTCAAACAGTATGTTTGTTAATCTGTGAATTGTCTTAATTTTATTACTACATTTTGCCATCTCTTATATTCAACTAATTGTAGCCATAGTTTATAGTGGATTGCAGCAAAACAATAGCTTTACAATTGGAGAAAGTTGCACTTGTTAACTTTGGTTATCCAATTTGGACTTACAAAAGCTGAAACTGAAAAAATTCTGAAATTTGGATCTAGAATTTGATGAAACCAAATCAAGTAACGTTTAAATATGTGAGTATATTAATGTCTTAAAAAAGGAACTCTGGGCTTTATTTAAATTTTTTTTTTTTTTTTTTTTTTTAATATTCCGATTTGACTTTTTACAATAATTTTACTTTAATATTGGGCAGTAAAGTTAAAATAAGAACACATTACTGTTTAATATTTTAAAGACTTTATATACAAAGTTTTAATTTTTACAAAATTTCACAAAAAACTTGCTCCACAGAGATTGCTGCTATTGAAAATTCATTGTCAGGAGAACTCCATCTGTGTTCAGCAAATAGGTTAAAATATAAGATAAAATGATGCCTGATAGATTGTTTCATGACTTACAGTCTCTCGTCGGATAATTTATAATTATTAATTTATTTCATAGGCCATATTGGTTTCAGATACTCAAAACTTAAAAAAATATGTTTTAATTCTACGTTCTTAACAGTTTAATGTTGTGATGGGAAAGAATGGAAAATATTCTTTGAAATTGGGTTAACACAATAATTTTTTAAATGGTTTAATCCAGGGATGTCCAACCTTTTAACTTCCCTGGGCCACATTGGAAGAAGACAAGTTGTTTTGGGCCACACATAAAATACACTAACACTAAAAATAGCGGATGAGCAAAAAAACATAGAATATATAGTTAACATATTTAAGTGATTTAAACTTCATTAATTCATGAATTTTTTATTATAAAAGTAAAAGACAAAATAGCAACATGAAATTAGTGAAATGTTTGACATTGTTTTTGAGACACTAATGCTTCGATATTTGGGTCAATGAAGTAGTTGTAATTCTCAGTGAGTTCTCAAGGTGCTCATCAGATATTTTGGTTCTAGTTTTATTCTTCGTGTGCTTCATCCTTGAAAATAGCTGCTCACAAATGTAGGTGCTTCCAAAGAGCGATGACATGAATAAGGCATGATTGTGAAGCAAGGGATATTTTTCTCTGGGAAAATATATCTTATAGAAGTCCAGTAAAGAGACATGATCAAATGTTTCTTTAAGTTGAATGTCAGATTGTAGCTTTGTGCATTCCATTTGAAAATTGGCAGGCAATATGTCGACTGAAAATTGAGTCGCAAATATACCAAAAGATTGATGATTTTTCCGGAAATCTTGAAACCTGTTCTCAAATTCCTGTATCAAATCAAAAAGCAAGGCTGCATATTTTTTGTTGTTCACAGAACCGTGTTTAGTCAACGTGTCGAAATGCATAAAATTGTTTGCCTTAATTTGAGATTGCCATAGTTTCAGTTTCATTTCGAACGCTGTTATAGTTTGAAACATTGTATTGATCAGTTGGTTTTCACCTTGAAGACACATGTTTAACTCATTTAAATGAGCAGTCAAGTCTACTAAAAATGCCAAATCTGTGAGCCAGTTTCATCGTCAAGTTCTGGCACAAATTTTGTTTTTGATTCCATAAACAACTTGATTTCATTTCGCAAATCATAAAATCTTTTCAACATTTTACCTCGACTTAACCATCTTACTTCCGAAAAGTAAATGATGTCCCCATAGTCAGCATCCATAAATTTAAGGAATTCCAGGAATTGGCAATGATTTCTATCCCGTGGCCCTTATGAAATTTACAGCCTTGATGACAATCTGCATGACGTTATCCATCTGTAAAACTTTTGCGCATAAATTTTCTTGGTGTACTATGCAGTGATATTTCATCATACGTAAATTTTGGGAGGTAATTGCATCGTCGTCTATTAATTTTACAAGTCCATCTCTTTTACCTATCATCGCCGGGGCACCATCAGTAACATATACCATATATGTTCACAGTGGACAAAGAAAAAACGCTTTAACGTATTTTTCACTGCTTCGTATAAATCTCTTGATTTAGTTGTGTCTTTTAATGGCACTAAAGAAGCCATTTCTTCAGTGATATTATATTCGTCATCAATACCTCTAATAAAAATTGCCAATTGAGCTGTATTAGTAGTATCAATACTTTCGTCTATCACCAAAGCATAAAATTTAAAATTAGCAGCTCTACTCTCCAAACCTTTTTCGATAGATTTTCCTATTTCATCAATTCGCCTGGCAATCAGTCTGGTGAGAAAAACTGATTTTAGAAATATCCCCTTTTTTATCAGGGCAAATTATATCTGCCACACTTTCCATACATTGCTTAATAAACTCACCATCGGCATACAGTTTGATTTTTTTGCTATCAGGTTTGCAACCACATAACTAGCTTTTACAGTAGAATCCGTTTGAGTTGTTATTTTTTTAAAAAAACTTTGTTGAGATGATAGATTTTTTTTTCAGTTCCGCTATTTTTCCGAGACACATTCCTTGATACGCACTAAATTTCGCATCATGTTTTTGCGAGTAATGCCTTTTCAAATTGTAGTCTTTGAAAGCTGGCACAAATTCCCCTACAAATTAAGCAGATTGCCTTAGTATTTTCCTCGACAAAAATGTAGTTATCTATCCACTTTTCGTTGAACAATCTTCCTTCTTCTATAATTTTTCTTTTTTTTTTGGTTCGGTTTTCTTTTGAGGCGCTGTGGAAGCCATGCTGGAATTTAAAAAAAATAATAGATTGAAAATTAGAAAGTAAGGTTTAATAATCAAATAAAAATACTTACATGTCTTCTAAATAACCAAAAATGTCTGTCATTTACAAAGGTAGATAGGTAGGTAGGAAGAAATATCAATAATCACTGCGTTTTACTCTCCAAATCGCCACAAACACACGTAACGTCTGCACCTTTCTTCAGTGTCAACTCGACTGTTTACAATTGCACATTGAAAGCCGTACCAGTGTACCCATGGCACACATAGAGAGACATCTATTGTGTGGTAAAAGTAGGAAGCAAGAGCATTAGCATGCCCTTTATTATGTCGAGAAGTAACTACTCGCATGGGCGGCAATTTTGAATAAATACAATTATTTGAAAATGATTTTATGAATCTCTCATTGCTAAAGAACATGTTAAATTCAAAAATTCATCACTTATAAATTAATAGCATATTAAAATTGTATTTGTAGTATTATTAATGGTATTTTTAGTCGCAATCTCATAAAGTTTGTAAGTTTACAATTTTTTGTTGGACCGCGGGTTGGACAAGCCTGGTTTAATCTAATGGGAAAGTTCACTAAGGGTATGCAAAGTTTAAACCAACCATTTAGTAAATGATGTTAATGTTATATTCTTCATTGAACAACACTCCATCTGCTTCGATCTTGGCTCTGAATTTTTGGGCTCACTCATATTAAACTTTTAACTTTTGCAGACTTGTTATCTCCAACTTCAGTGAGCTTGTTACATTTTTATTTTATATTATTATCATTCTATTTTTGTAAATCCCTCTAACTTGGCTGTACTGGGATTTATTTGATAAAAGATAAAAATATAAGATGAAAATTTCCCTTCTTTACTGGAGATGGCAATAAATGATTTTATATATATATATAATTCTTGATACATAGTGGTAGCTAAAAGTTTGCAAGTGGAGCTTAAAATAACATCCTTTGAGCATGTGGATACCTGATTTTAGCTTGTTGTGGAAAGCTGTTTTGAATAAACATTTGTTTTTCTCACTTATCATATGTACTGAAAATGGCAAAATTTGAACAGTGTGCAGACATTAAATTTTGCTGTAAATTTTGAAAGTTGGCCAGGGAAACCCATGAAATACTCATTACAGTTTGAGATGATACTATTACGAATAAAACAGTTTAAAATTCACCCCATCTGCCCACTCTTCTTTTGGTTTTCAGAAGGTCATGAGGGAAGTTTTTCACCTGAAGAGAAAGAAAAAAGCAGTCACTTTGCAACATCCTGAAATGATAAAAACATTAATAAAGTCTGTACCATTATTGTTTGATTGAATTGACAACTGGTCATTCAAGAAATTGCTGAAGAGACATTTCTTTCATTTGGTTTGGTTCAGTTTAGCCCATTTTGAGAATTTTGGCATGAGGCAAGCAAGTGCCAACTTTTTTACATGCATTACACTGACAATCTTATGTGCAAGATTGGTTGGAGTGTGTTCTTTCATGCAAGTGTAATTTCCCATGTAAAGGTGAATGCAAGTCAGAGGAAAGTGTGCGTGCTGTTCTGACAGGTTTGTGTGCATCCAATAGTGTATTGGTAAAAACGATTGGGAACCACAGACAAGAATGCAGGCATGCATGAACACTTGCCTCTCGTCTCAGTAATGCCACCTTTACACTTTACCACATGTGAGAGTGTGATGGAACAGTGAGAGTTTGCATGTTCTTGTAGTTACAGTAATTTGCTCCTGAATTCGCAGTAGTGAATTCGTATGTGTTTGTCATCCACGGCTCCACAGTTTATAAACTGCCACTTCTCATTAAAACCCATTCACCACATCTGCCCACTCTTCTTTTGTAGAGGAAACTGGAATAAATAAACTTGTGTACACAAAAAGAATAATAAATGTATAATTTACTTATTTTCTACCTACAAAATCCACTTACAGTACTAAGTCCAGGGACATCGGAACTCAAATAGAAATGCCTTTGGCCATTTCCAGTATGAGTCGCAACTTCATCATTTGTATAACCTATAGCACATATTCTAAGGCTGGTCTAGTAGACAGACCTGACTCTTCTGGCGATTCTTTTCTTTGCAACTGATGTAAGGAGTGTACCAATCTCAACTTACAACTTGTTGCATCACGAGAAGAATTTGAGTCGCTGAAGAATAAAGTGCTTTCCCTAGAAACAAATGTAACTGGAAGCTTGTCAGGGACTCAAGTATTGCCTAACCTGCCAAGTGATGCATCCCTGATTCTGTTACCTGAAAAGAATAGTCAAGTGCTGACTGCTTTGGTCAAAACAGTCAAAGTAGTTTTATTTGATCAAAGTAGTTTTATTGGGAGACTATTGTCAGAGAAACAGGTAACATTTTTTGTAATTAAGATAGGTGGTCCAGAACCAGAGTATGTTTGCCAGGAGCAACAATTAATGATGTTGCCAACAACAAATTGTCAAATTTTTAGGGAGGTAAAGAGAGAATTATTATTCATGTGGAGATTAACAATATTAAGCATACATCACAATGACCATCTGTTGGATAAATATAGGACTATGCTGCAAGTTAGGTCACAATGTATGTGTCTGCAATTGTGTCCAGGCATGATAGGAGGGATTATAGCCATATATTACAGAAAGCCTTGTGAATTAACTCAAGACCTGAGGGAATCTGCAAGGCTCTTGGGGAAGGGGGGAGGGATTTTTTTTTTTTTTTTTTTGCATGGCCTGCATTTGTAGGTAGTAGGAATCTATTTTGTAGAGATGGTATTCATTTGAACAAAGGTGGTGCAAGGATTATTGCTAATAGCAGTTTCCCTGAACCCTTAGGGTATCCTAAGGGTTCAGGGAAACTTCTAGTTAGGGGGGAGATGGGTAATTTAGATCTGCATTTATTTGATGATATGAGTCAGAGTAATGCTTGCACTCACCTCATGAATTCTTGTTTGTTGCCACAATTGGACTCAGGGTAGCAATGACTTACCCTGAGTCCAAGAATGCTCTCATAATTACGACTAAGGGTTTGCTTACTTCCTTTGCTGCCTCCTTTAATATAACTGGATAGATCCCATCTACCCAAAGTACCTTTCTTATCTTTAATTTCAACAATTTCTCCTT
Source organism: Mastigoproctus giganteus (assembly GCF_048544385.1). Taxonomy (NCBI): domain Eukaryota; kingdom Metazoa; phylum Arthropoda; class Arachnida; order Uropygi; family Thelyphonidae; genus Mastigoproctus; species Mastigoproctus giganteus. Next base: position 60,992,464 of record NC_143585.1, on the reverse strand, counting down.
CACTTTGCTCTCAGTTATTAGAAAATCATCAAGCACCCTGTTACAGTTTGAGAAACTTCTGGCATTCTCCTCCCTTAATAACTCCTCATGTGTGAATGTAGATGCAGAATACTCATTCAGATTGTCAGCTATCTGAGTAGCATCATCGGCACTCAAACCTTTGATATCAAGTGGACCAATCTGATTCATCCCCTTTCTTCTATAATTTATATAACTAAAGAAGTTTTCGCTTAGCACCCTTTCCAAAGATTTCTCGTAATCTGCCTTTGCCTAACCTCCTTTGTGACTTGATTACCGACCAGCCTATATCTACTATAGCTGTCTGTGTCACCGGATAATAATATATGTATCCCATGCATTTTTCTTCTCTGCCACTAGTCTCATTATTTCATCTGACATCCATTTAGGCCTAAACCTTGAACAGTATTTCTTAATCAGTATTAAAAGCCTAGTAGCTTCCACAATTACTTCCTTGAATGCTTCCCATTTAGAATTTGCTGTTGGTAACATCATCAGTTGGTCTCACCATACAAAATTTAAAAACTGTCTGAGACCACTGTAGTCACCTCTACGAAAGCAAAAACTCTTCCCTTGACCCCTGATGTTAAAGGGAAGGCATATACCCTGTAGTTTTGAGGGAGAGCATGAGGGAGTGTATTGTGAACCATTGAGGTTAATTATGAGTGCATCTTTGGACACACGGGAGATTCCTATTTATTGGAGAAGTGCCAATGTATCACTAATACATAAAAGCAGCTCTGTGTGAAGTTGGAACTATAGACTGGTTAGTCTAACTTCAGTGGTAGGAAAAATCATAGCGCCAATGATTAAGAGTGCAATCCATGGACATTTAGATAAATGTGGCATTCTGAAGAACACATTGTTTACAGAAAATCAATCTTAACTAACTTTATAGGCTATTTTGACACAGTTATTCATGAACTGGATTTAGGGAACAATTTCAACATAGCTTATTTGGATTTTAGCAAATCATTTGATTTTATCCCTGATAAGCTGTATAAGCTTGAACAGGTTAGGATTACTGGTAAGATTCTAAGATGGATTGCTAGGTGACTGTCAGAAGGCAGAGGATTGTGATTAATGGATATTCTTCAGATTGGTGTAATGTTAGGAGTGGGATCCCTCAAGGTTCTTGGACCACCGTTGTTTCTCATTTTCATAAATGACATCAACAAAGGATAGAAAGCGTGATGTCAAAATTTGTAGATGACATAAAGATTGGAAAAGTCCGCTGTGATCAGTGCCAAGCAGTTCTCCTTCAGGATGACTTGAACAGACTTCAGAGAAGTGGCAGCTATGTTTAATGCTGCTAAATGCAAGGTCTTATACTTGGAGAATAGCAACCCATAAATAAATTATACACTTGGTGGGGTTGAATTAAGTTTTCTGAACAGTGTAAACAGGCAGCCAGGAAAAACCCATGGTGTCTTATCGATGATTTATCGAATGTTATCCTGTAGAGATAGGAGGTCATAATCCCACTGTATAAGGCAATTATAAAACCACATTTGGAATACTGTATTCAAGTTCGGAGACCTCATTTGAAAAAATACATTGAGCTTCTTGAAAGGGTCCAAACACGGGCAACTCGCATGGTGAGATTAACAAAAGGATGACTGTAAGAGGAACGACTCCGATTGTGTGGACTACAGAGCTTGGCAACCAGGCACCTCTGAGGTGATCTGACTGGGTTGATAAGGCTCTGAGAGGGGTTAGAAAAATGAGTGAAGGTGAAATTCTCACTGTTATAAAGAATTCCAGACCTAGAGGTCATAAATTCAAATTACGGGGTTCAGGTTTAGATTAGATTGTAGGAAGTTTTCTTTTAGCCAGCGAGTCTGATTGCTGGAACAAGTTGCCCTTGCAGGTAGTTGAGGCTGGCAGTTTGAATAAATTCAAGTGTCAACTGGATAGAAGTAATCAAATGTTTCAACGTCCATTTTTAGATATTTTTATAATCATCAGGGTAATTCTCCTGTTACTCAGCAATTAATGGCATATGCCCAAATGTTTTCTATACTGCTTAGCCCCACACACTTTGGTGTTTTTTTTTTTTTTTTTTCTTTCTTTCATTTTTCTTTTCTGCTTTTGATAACACTTAGCGCAACACATGCAATTGTTTGACAGTGATTTCTTCTTAACGTGATTTCAGTTTCAGCACGCACACAAGGCTGCTTGAAGTCAAATACTTGATCACAAACCAGAATACATTGAATGCAGAAGTATAACTGAAAACAGTGGCGACTAGTACACTTAGACTCTGGAGTGTCATCAGAACTTTCCGAAATTTGATTGCTCCATGCACAACTGAAGAAAGCATGGTACAGTTTTTGCATTTATACGCACGTTCTTGAATGAAAGCTGGAGTCTCCACTCCATTCACTTGCACAAGAATTTGCTGCAGTTTGGTTACCATGCTCTTAAATGGTATAGTTTTAACTGACACTCAAACCACAGGGAAGAAGGAGACAGTATTTAAATTCTATACGGTGGGACCAACTGATGATGTTACCAACAGCAAATTCAAAATGGGAAGCATTCAAAGGATTAATCTTGGAAACTACTAGGCTTTTCATACCAACAAAGAAATATTGGTCAAGATTTAGGCCTAAATGGATATGAGATGAACTAATTAGACGTGATAGAGAAGAAAAATGCATGCAATACATATAAATTAACATGCGACACAGAAGCCTATGATAGATAAAAGCTGGTCTGTAGCCAAGTTACAAAGGAGGTTAGGCAGGTAGATTACGAGAAATCTTTGGCAAAGGATGCAAAAAAAAAACAGCAAAGAGTTCTTTACTTATGTAACCTTTAGAAGGAAGGGGATGAATCAGATTGGTCCACTTGATATCGATGGTTCAACTGTTGATGATCCTGCTCAGGTAGCTAACAAACTAAATGAATATTTTGCATCGACATTCACATGTGAGGAGTTATTCAGGGAGGGGAATGACAGAGGTGTATTCAACTCTGGCAGCAAGATAGAGAATCTTGTAATAACTGAGAGTAAAGTGGAGGAGAAATTGCTGAAGATAAACATAAGAAAGGCACCTGAGGTGGATGAAATCTATCCAGTTATGTTAAAGGAGGCGGCAAAGGAAGGAAGCAAAACCTTAGCCATAATTATGAGAGCTTCCCTGGACTCAGGGGAGGTACCCATGGACTGGAGATGTGCAAATGTAACCCCAATCCACAAAGGAGGATCAAAGGGAGATACAGGTAATTCCTGTTAGTTTAACTTCTGTTCCAGGGAAATTAATGGAGGCACTGGTTAAAGAAGCATTGCAGGATCTTCTAGACAAGACTTCAGTTATAGCTCAGACACAGCATGGGTTTGTTAAGGGGAAGTCTTGTCTGACTAATTTGATTGGATACTATGATATAGTCACAAAGGAACTGGATGCAAAGAATAACTTTGATATCGTATATTTGGGTCTTAGAAAGGCCTTTGATACTGTTGCACATGGAAGACTGCTGCACAAATTGGAGCAGTATGGCATTGGAGGCAAACTGCTGCTATAAATAAAGGGATGGTTGAGTGGGAGAAGACAGAGGGTAGTAATCAATGGACACTGCTCTTCGTGGACTAATGTTATTAGTGGAGTCTCTCAGGGTTCAGTGTTGGGTCCATTGTTGTTTTCTGTATTTATAAATTATATTGATGATGGTATATCAAGCTTAATATCCAAGTTTGCAGACAATACGAAGGTTGGCAGGGTTGTTAATGACACTAATGAGAGTATGCTACAGCAATGGGATCTAGAAAAGTTGAGCAGATGGTCTGAGAGGCGGCAACGAAGTTTAACATTGACAAATGTAAAGTACTGCATATGGGTAGCAGTAACCCCAGAGTAAAGTATCAACTCAGGGTGGTAGAGAATTAAAAGGATCTGGGAGTAATTGTACAGTCAGATATGAAGTTTTCTGAGCAGTGCAGATGGTCTGCAAGAGTAGCTCATGGTGCTCTTGTCAATGATATACAAGAATTTTTCTAGCAGGGATAAGGAGGTGATTATCCCCTTGTATAAGGCAATGGTCAGGCCACACCTTGAGTACTGTATACAGGTCTGGAGGCCTCATTTTAAGAAGGATGTAGAGCTGTTGATGAGTATAGAGAAGGGCAACAAGATTAGTGAACAGAACAAAGGGTTGCTCTTACAAAGAAAGGCTTAAGTTTTGCAAATTACAGTGTCTGGAGATTAGGCACCTGCGAGGTGATCTGATTGAGGATAATAAAGCCTTGAATGGTTTGAGCATTGTTCAATGCTGATGGGATTCTTCCTCTTGCTCAGAATAATCGCCTGAGAGGGCATAAATTCAAATCGAGGAAAGACTGTTGTAGGATAGATGTGCGAAAGTTTGCCTTTAGCCAGCGGGTGGTTGATTGCTGGAACAAACTTCCATCTGTCATTGTATAAGTTGATAGCTTAAATAGATTCAAGGCAGAACTTGACAAACATCTGGAGTGAAGGGATTGGTGAAATAAGGGGGTTTTTTTGGCTGATGCTATATAAGCTTGCTTTCTTGCATCATGTGCCCTTACTAATGCTAACTGAGAGCAAAGTAGAGGAGAGAAGAACAGACACAAGAGTGTGGCTGCTTTTTAACCAACCCACATTCAAAACTGTAGGCTTCCATGCAAGCAAACCCTCACTATTCCAGTCACACTGTTGCACGTAGTGAAGTGTCTGTGTAGAGGCCACTATTCTCACCTGAGATCAAAGACAGCATCCAGTCTTGTTTCGAGCTTCCGATAGAAACAATGTCATCATCAGAGCAAAAGAAAACATATGGCAATCAAAAGTTATCTAAAGATCATGCTGGTTGCATTTTTTGATGAGAAAATAGTGTTTGATGGTTTTGATGAGAGGTATTTATGCAGTATATACTCATTAACACCATCCTCTGTCTAAATGCTGACACTGTTAATACAGCCTAATACAGTATATCCTTGATTAATACTGGATTATTTGAAATGCAATGTAACAATATAGAGTTTTATATGCATTTTAGTGTTGACAATTTGAAATATGTCTAAAATGAAGTTTGAAGTCTGAATGGATCTCATAACTTGTGAGTATCTAGGAAATAAACTCATACACCGACCATTGAACAAAATTTACTGTAACTAAAATTTTACAAATAGTATAAAAACAAATAATTTACAATAAACTAATAATTGTATATTGCGGAATACTAAAAACTGTAATAAAAGATCATTTACCGTAAAATAAGCTAAAATATAAAATTAAAAGCGCTAAAAACCTGGAGCTTTCGAGAGCGTCAGCTCTCTTCTTCAACAGTAATATGACTTTCTGCAACATCTCCTTAAATAGCAGGTTCACGGTACCTCCACACGTGGTATTTCTCCACGTGGTTCAATCGGCACATGGTCAGAACCGGAAGCGGAAATGTTTCGGGTACGTGGCAAATAAAATCGTTCATCTGAACTTAATACAATTGTTTCAAAAATAGGATGAATACACATGCCTCTATCTCTATTCATGGTATTCTTACTGGATGAACCAATCCGTAAGCCCTCGAGCCATTTACGCTCCCAGTATCCGTGTGCACGATCCAAAATAATAGCGTCCTCTGGGGAGATTTGATGCTGCTTCCCCCAAAAATGTTCGGCCACGGCAGACTTACTGTAATCAGCGGTTCTTATGGCATTTAAATGTTCCCCCAGACGATCCCTAAGTCGTCGTTTTGTTTCCCCCACATAACACTCCCCACAATCTGGGCATTCTATTCTATAAATAACTCCGCTACTGAGATCTTTTGGTATACGGTCATTGACCTGAGACACAGATGTGCACAGCCTCCGCCCAGGAAGCTGTACGCAGCGTGTCTTATAACCCCGTAAAATTCTTGCCAGATGCTCAGTAAGGCCCGGATAGTAGGGGATGTATGCGTTGGCTACCGGGACGAACGACTCCCTATGCTCAGACACCCCTCTACTATATCTATCCAGGATCCTCTGGGGGTATCCGCACTTTCTAAGTTCTGCCGTGACACGATTAATTTCTTTCTCTTTATCCTCAGAAGTGGTACAGTGTGATCTTACTCTGTCAAATAAAGCTTTTGCTACACTATTCTCGTATTGTCCAGCTTGTGCTGAATTATAGTGGGTGTATTGGCCTCTACACATGGGTTTTTTAAAAACTGACATCTTAAGCCTAGAACCCACCCTAGAGACCAATATATCCAAAAATGACAGAGTACCGCCCGTTTCCACCTCTGAGGTAAATTGTATAAATTGGGAGAAGCTATTAAGCCAACAAACGGCATCATCCTCCCTCCCCTTCTGGACCAGGGCAAAGGTATCATCAATGTATCTTCTCCAATTCCTGATAGGAAACGAACACCCACTAAAAACCCTACTTCCAACTCCTCCATGGCCAAGTTGGCCACGGTGGCACTAATGGGTGAACTCATGGCCGTACCGCGAACCTGCTTATACATAGTTCCTTGAAATAACATGGTAGTGCTAGCTAGACATAATTCTACCCCAGTACAAATATCTTCCACACCGAGCAATGATCTAAAACCAAGTGAAGCATCCCTATTCAATGCCATTTTTACACAATATACTGCATGATTAATAGGAATACATGTAAATAAAGATATAACATCAAAAGAGATCATGCTCTCATCATCATTTATAGTCAGATTCCCCACAAAATTCACAAACTCTCTACTGCCCATAACAACATACTCAGATTGCCCCACTATGGGTGCAATTAATTTAGCCAAGTACCCTGATAGCGCATAGGAAGGACTCCCTATAAATGAAACTATAGGTCTCAAGGGTACTTCTGCCTTATGAATTTTTGGCAGTCCATAGAATCGCGGAAGTTGACTACCTGTAGTGTGTAATGACCAGTAGTGTGTAAATAGGGATGCCTCACTTGGTAATAGATCACTGCTCGGTGTGGAAGATATTTGTACCAGGGTAGAATTACGTCTAGCTAGCACTACCATGTTATTTCAGGGAACTATGTATAAGCAGGTTCGCAGTACGGCCATGGGTTCACCCATTAGTGCCACTGTGGCCAACTTGGCCATGGAGGAGTTGGAAAGTAGGGTTTTTAGTGGGTGTTCGTTTCCTATCAGGAATTGGAGAAGATACATTGATGATACCTTTGCCCTGGTCCAGAAGGGGAGGGAGGATGATGCCGTTTGTTGGCTTAATAGCTTCTCCCAATTTATACAATTTACCTCAGAGGTGGAAATGGGCGGTACTCTGTCATTTTTGGATGTATTGGTCTCTAGGGTGGGTTCTAGGCTTAAGATGTCAGTTTTTAAAAAACCCATGTGTAGAGGCCAATACACCCACTATAATTCAGCACAAGCTGGACAATACGAGAATAGTGTAGCAAAAGCTTTATTTGACAGAGTAAGATCACACTGTACCACTTCTGAGGATAAATAGAAAGAAGTGTTGTGTTGTTGTTAGGCTTTTAGGAGCATTAGCAACTAAGGCCATATTGCTCCGGGAATATGTGGTGGTCATTCCCTGACCTTTCCGCATTCGGTGGTGACGGGCTCGAACCCCGGTCTAATAAAGAGAAAGAAATTAATCGTGTCACGGCAGAACTTAGAAAGTGCGGATACCCCCAGAGGATCCTGGATAGATATAGTAGAGGGGTGTCTGAGCGTAGGGAGTCGTTCGTCCCGGTAGCCACCGCATACATCCCCTACTATACGGGCCTTACTGAGCATCTGGCAAGAATTTTACGGGGTTATAAGACACGCTGTGCACAGCTTCCTGGGCGGAGGCTGTGCACAGCTGTGTCTCAGGTCAAAGACCGTATACCAAAAGATCTCAGTAGCGGAGTTATTTATAGAATAGAATGCCCAGATTGTGGGGAGTGTTATGTGGGGGAAACAAAACGATGACTTAGGGATCGTCTGGAGGAACATTTAAATGCCATAAGAACCGCTGATTACAGTAAGTCTGCCGTGGCCGAACATTTTTGGGAGAAGCAGCATCAAATCTCCCCGGAGGACGCTATTATTTTGGATCGTGCACACGGATACTGGGAGCGTAAATGGCTCGAGGGTTTACGGAATGGTTCATCCAGTAAGAATACCATGAATAGAGATAGAGGCATGCGTATTCATCCTATTTTTGAAACAATTGTATTAAGTTCGGATGAACGATTTTATTTGCCACGTACCCGAGACATTTCCGCTTCCGGTTCTGACCATGTGCCGATTGAACCACGTGGAGAAATACCACGTGTGGAGGTACCGTGAACCTGCTATTTAAGGAGATGTTGCAGAAAGTCATATTACTGTTGAAGAAGAGAGCTGACGCTCTCGAAAGCTCCAGGTTTTTAGCGCTTTTAATTTTATATTTTAGCTTATTTTATGGTAAACGATCTTTTATTACAGTTTTTAGTATTCCGCAATATACAATTATTAGTTTATTGTAAATTATTTGTTTTTATACTATTTGTAAAATTTTAGTTACAGTAAATTTTGTTCAATGGTCGGTGTATGAGTTTATTTCCTAGATATGAGTTTTCCCGACCTCAGAGGCCTCTTTCAGGAAACTTGTGAATAACTTGTCTAATTTGAGAAGACTGTCAAAACCACCTACAGTCAAACATCATTAGAACAAAATTGAATGGAACTTGAAAGAAAATGCATTACAGTACAGTATATGTCACCTTTAAATTTTACATTTCTATTTTCTCCCCAAGAAATATTTGCAGAATCCCTGGGAATTCACATACTTTGAGTGTTGCTATGGGAACATTGTAATCCATTTTGTTCACACCACTGAAACCAAAATACACTCATCTGTACTGATACATAACGTGTAATTTCCCAATGCAAATTAGGAAATCGCATGTTATGTGATTAATAACATGCAAGTCAGTTGAACTTCCAGTTGAAGCCCATTCTTCAGTTAGCACAAAGAGAAATAACTGAGCTTTTTGAAAGAGAGGTATTCACATGGATAACATTTATTATAAGAAAATCATCATTATAAGATTTACTATTGTATGAATATTTGTGATTCTGTGATTGCCATTTTGGACATTTGAAAAGTTTTCTTTATCAGATTGTGGTACAGAACTGTTTTTATCGATGCATACATTCAACTGCTACCAAATGCATTATAAATAGTAAATATGTCTCCACATGCATGTGCTCAACGAGTGAGAGAATAACAATGAATGTGCTATTAAAAAAAAAATACAGTAGAGGGGGAAAAAATTTCAATGAAGAGACAAAAAAATAACTATTAAAGTATGTGAAATCTTTATCAGTTGTCAAAGATTACTGAGTTTTGTTTTTGCCACCATAATAATCATGCAGCTTGACATATGCAAGTTATGCATTAAACAAAAGCTATGTTCATTATGTATAATTGTACATACCTACTAAAGAGAGAGAATATCCATATTTAGGATATTATTTGCTGTTTAATACTTGTAATCCATGCAGAAAGATGGCCATCCTCTCTTTTAGCACTTCTACTTACTCATTGAATTTTGTAATTTAGTGCAGATTGCACTTGCAAATCACTGCTATGTCAGCTGGCTGTACGTCAGCTTACATAGCTGTGTGGTTCCTGATTTAGCTACATGGCGAAATCAGGAACACAATCTAAATTAACCTGTGACTGTTTAGTTGGTCCCCCGAGGCTTGTCACACACACACACACATTCTCTTGGGTATGACAAACTAGGACTTGCTACCTGAAAGGCTAAATGCTGATGGAATTGATATTTGGGTGACACTTGTGAGTCAAGTGGACTGAATTTCAGTGAAGTGCAATTGTTTTGCAATGATCAAATCCTCTTCTTCTACCTGCACAATGGTGGCACTGTTAAGTAACACCCACCCACCCACCCACCCTCCCTCCACTTCTGAAAGTTCTGAAAAACTGCACCTAATATATTGGAGATGACCATCCAGGTGTGAACCAAGATAAGCAGAGATTTAGGTGTGGCATTCACACTATACAAGAATGCTTGCCTCTCTGTGTTACCAGGCAATACTAGGTGGTAGTTGATTTTCATCAACCAGTGCAATATCACTACTCTTAGTGTAGGCCTGAAATGGTGAAACCCATGTTTAGTCCCCAGAGCAAAGTTCTCCATCTCTTCCACCATGCAGCATAATTGACATCTCTTTGGGGTTATGATGAGTATCATGGCAACAACTAATCTTCCTTATATTTCAAGGGCACAGTTTTAAAACATTTTTTTCAGGCCAGCTTCTAGATAGTCCACCAAACCAAACCTATAGGTAACTCTCTAGGAAGCATTTGGATTAGCTAGTGTATGATTTCTCTGCCAACTAGTGACTGAAGGGAGTCCAAATAGTGCGTGTGGGGGGGGGGGCATTGTCGAGGATACATTATTTCAGGGGTGGGCAACCTCCAGCCCACAAACGTGCATGATCTGGCCTTGCGTTGCTTTCAAAATACAGTGGATTCCGGTTATTTGGGCCACCAGTTAATCGGGGCAGCCGTTTATTTGGGGAAAATCTTAAAAAACAGAAACCAATCGAGAAAATAGCCAGAGTTTACTTTGCTTAATTGGGACAGCATGCCGTTTAATCAGGGCAGGAGACCGCAGCACTGGAGATTACCCTACGATTGTCTCTGACGGTATCACGTGGTTCAGTCGAAATTCTGGAGGTCACACCCATAAAACAATAAAAACAATTAGCAGTCACCTGTATACTGGGCTTTTCTGTTAGTGAAATCTATCATAAATGGACAATAAACTCGATCTTAATTTGCAATAATACCGACAGCTGAAATTCTGTGGGTTATTATGGTGAAATGTGTTTACACTTCCATGAAATCTTCAATCATATAAAAAAATTAATTTTCAGATCTTCTCTTCATTCCTATTTTTAAAGCTTTGTAACTCGTTACTCGGTTCTCACTTGTGCGTATTGTGTTACTTGCAATTTGTGTTTGCCGTGTTCTTTGTTATTGATTGCTTATCTTTTTACTGTTTTAAATTTTAACCTCCACCTACAAATGTCAGTGAACAGAAATGTCAACTGGTTTGTATGTGCTTATTACAGTACGTATTAATTATTCCGATTATTGCGTATATTCTTCCGATTTTCACGTATCATTTAATTTTTTAATTGGTAAGGTAATAAAGGGTAAATTTGTGCTTAATATATCTTTGCTTTTATAGCCTGTGGATAATATTCCTCCTATTTTCGCTAATTAGAATCACTGTTTAATAGAATTAAAATTCAATTCACAAATGTGATCACAATGACCGGCGCTTACTGCACATTGTATAGTGAACAGTACTTTACTACGTCGAGTTTGTCGTAACGTGATTTGATTGTACAGTGAACCAATTGTAAAAGGGGGGTACATTGTATTTTTAACTATTTATGTGAAACTTCGGATAATTGGGGCAGCAGCTTAATCGGGCTAAAATGCACTAGTCCTGATGTGTCCCAAATAACCGGAATGGACTGTATATACAATAAACAGCCCGCCAAAGAATATATATCATGAAATTGTTTGTTGTAATTTTTATTATATTTGATGTTATTAAATTGTTTTAACATTTTTATTGCACGACGCCTATGAATCATTTGAATTTGTGCCATATGTCACGACTTGAGTAAGCAGTAATGTTGCCAAACAGCAAGCAAGCATAGCTTCTGGTATCACTGGTAAGCTGGTAAATTTATTGACATTTTGAAAAATTTACATCAAGAGTTCGAAGAAAGATTCATAGATTTTGCCAATAAAGAGACGTTCTTTGAAATATTTTCATTGCCATTCAGTATCCCTGATTTAACAAAATTCCAGATAAATATCAAATGGAAATGCAAATAAAAACAGATTTTAAAATGAAATTTTTGGAATTATCTCAACATGAAATTTATAAAAATTTGAACTGAGAGGAATTCCACAGGTGATAGACAATGCAAAGAAAATTCTGTCATTATTCGGAAGCACATACGGATGTGAACAATTTTTTTCAAAAATGACATTTATAAAATCAAAGAACAGGTCCTGAATTTCTGATGTAAATTTAGAAAATACTCTGTGCATTGCTATGACAAATATCGATCCAGATATCAATTCAACGATAAAAAATAAATAGTATCAAATCTCTCATAAAATATTGCAAATTTTGTTATTGGAATTGTATTTACATTTTGTTACTATAATTGTATTTTTGTAATTTTATCATGAATTTGTATTTCGTTTTTCTCATTAATAAAATTAATTATATGTACGAGTATATATAAATATTACAATAAATAATATAAAACTGTTTATGACAATTTTTTCATTATACACCATTTTAATAATCCTAAAAATAATCTTAACAACTGTGGAAAGCTGAAAAAAAAATTTGGCCCACTTGTGCCTCACAGACATTTTATTTGGCCCGCCATTTATAAAGGTTTCCCACCCCTGCATTATATCAAGGAGCTGGGTATATTTTGATATTATGATGCTAGGATATTATGATGTGGTTACAAAGGAACTGGATGCGAAAAATAATTTTGATATCATATATTTGGATTTCAGAAAAGCTTTTGACACTGTTGCGCATGGAAGACTATTGTACAAATTGGAGCAGAATGGTATTAAGGGTAAGTTGCTACAATGGATAAAAGGATGGTTAAGTGCTAGAAGACAGAGAGTGGTAATCACTCTCTGTCTTCTAGGTGCTGCTCTTCTTGGACTAATGTTATTAGTGGAGTCCCACAGGGTTCAGTGTTAGGTCCATTGTTGTTTTGTATATTTATCAATGATATTGATGAAGGTATATCAGGCTTAATGTCGAAGTTTGCAGATGATACAAAGGTTGGCAGGGTTGTTAATGACAGTAATGGCAGTGTGCTACTGCAACAGGATCTAGATAATTTGGGCAGATGGGCTAAGAAGTGGCAACTGAAGTTTAGCCTTGACAAATGCAAAGTACTACATATGGGTAGAAGTAACCCCAGAGAAACGTACCAACTGTGTGGTACTACACTTAAGGTGGTAGAAAATGAAAAAGACCTGGGAGTAATTGTGCAGGCAGATATGAAGTTTTCTGAGCAATGCAGACAGGCTGCCAGGGCAGGTCATGGGGTTTTGTCAATGATATATAGGAATTTTGCTAGCAGGGAAAAGGAGGTGATTATCCCTCTGTATAAGGCAATGGTCAGGCCACGCCTTGAGTACTGCGTACAGGTCTGGAGGCCTCATTTTAGGAAGGATGTAGATTTATTTGAGCGTGTACAGAGAAGGGCAACAAGATTGGTGAGGGGAATGAAGGGATCCTCTTACCAAGAGAGGCTTAAGTTCTGCAAATTGCAGTGGCTGGAGACTAGGCACCTGCGCGGTGATCTGATTGAGGTATATAAGGCCTTGAATGGGTTGAGCACGCTGAATTCTGATGGGATCCTTCCACTTGTTCAGATTACGAACCTAAGGGGGCATAAATTCAAATTAAGAAAGGACAGATGTAGAATAGATGTGCGGAAATTTTCCTTTAGCCAGCGGGTGGTTAATTGCTGGAACAAACTTCCATCTGTCGTTGTGGAAGTGGATAGGTTGAATAAATTTAAGGAGGAACTGGACAGGCATTTGGAGGGAATAGTGTGGATTTTTTTTTTTTTTTTTTGGCTGATGCTGCATAAGCTCATACATTTGCTTTCTTGCATCACATGCCACTACTACTACTACTACTACTACTATTCTTCTTGTGTGCATACCATATTCAAAAATTTCATTGCTTCATAACATGTACCCCCCCCATACTTTTACTTTACCTTTTACTTTTACTTTACTGCGTCATGAATAACATCATAAAGAAAAAAAACATCGTGAACAAACTTAACTGCGAAAAGATCCCAAAACTTCCTCATTTATTTCACAAATATATGTGGTCTCTCGGTTCTCCTCAAAATGTTGTATTTGTGCCCCCCCCCCTAGTTCTCTCTTTTGCCAGTGGAAACATACCTCCTCATTCATTTTACTGTAAATTAGGCAAACATGGGTGGAGAGATGGAACAAATGTAATGAAGTAGACGAGGATTATGTTGAAAAAGAATAGCCATCAAAATCTCAATAAAACAATGTTTTATATTTGTAATTTAATTTGTCTCAATTTTTCTCAATCATTCCTCATAGCTGCATAATGTTACAAATAAATAACCAAATAACCTAGCTTCCCTTTTAAGAGGTGCTGTTCTTTTTGTAGTGCATTACCAGGAAACTTGTATTACACTAACACACAACTTTGTAATTTTTTTTAGTAAATTTTATTCACTATGCAAACTTCTACATTTGCAGGTAAACAAAATACCTGTAACTCTAAACTATTTTCAGTTTCTTGAAATGTTGGTTAATATACAATTTAGATAAGTGAAATTCCGAAATTAAAGCTACTGCTATTATCTTTGAAGCTCATATTCTTCTTTATTGTTACCACATTTTGCATTTCCCTTTTATCCAAAAATACTGATAAAGTAAGGCGAATTATTTGATATGTTAATTTTTTTTAGGAACCTGAAAAAGCACTGCCTGTTCAGAAGAAGCATAAAAAACTGAAGTCAGTTGAACTTCCAGTTGAAGCTCAAGTTCCTCAGTTAACACAAAGAGAAATAACTGAGCTTATTGAAAGAGAGGTATTCACATGGATAAGATTTATTATAAGCATCATCATTATATGATTTATTATTATAAGAATATTTTTGATTCTGTGATTGCCTTTTGGGACATTTGAAAAGTTTTCTTGATATCTAATTGTGGTTCAGAACTTTTTTTTTTTTTAATGCATACATTCAAATTTAAAATGAATTCATATAAACCTGATGTGACTTTGCAGTTATTCTGTTCTCCATATATCATGCAGATTTAATGGTACTTAACAGTAGACATTCTCTCCCCCCATTCACGCATTGTTTACCAAAACAAAACTAAAGAATTCTTAGCATTTTAAATGCAAAGATTTTGAAAATTCTCTGTAGTATTAATATAGTATCTGACTTTATCAGTATTAATACAGTATCTGGTTAATAAAACCTTAAATATAATAGTGGTATAAGTCATTTTTGCCATTCAGAAAATATAATTTTTTCAATGTTTTAATTTTTAGCAATCTATATTTCAATTCTTTTGCTACAACAATGACAGTTGATAATATTTCATGTCTCTTGAATTTTCTGTGAAGAAGGTACTAAAAACACATACTCAAGTACAAATTTGACTTGCACCACCCCATTTCTCATTGGCTCGTGTGTGTGTGTGTGTGTGTGTGTGTGTGTGTGTGTGTGTGTGTGTGTGTGTGTGTGTGTGTGTGTGTGTGTGTGTGTGTGTGTGTGTGTTAGTTACTGCAAAAGCCTAAAATCTGATAAATCCTAGGATTTACCAATTCATTTTGGTAAAATCCTGAAATGTTCAGTTTTACTGCTGTGATGTGGTAAATCGTAGGATTTAACACTTGTGTTGGGTCAAAACTTCTTTGATAATCGCAAATTGTTTTCCATTATATAACTGAAGCACCATATATTAGCACTCTAAATATAATGAATATTTTACCCAGGCAACATTGTGGGGATAGGAGATATATCCTCCCCAATGCCCTCTCTAAAAGAAAGCAAATGAACCATTGTTGTAGATTTTTTTTTTTTTTTTTTTTTGTGATAATATTTCAGATTTTTTACTAATATAAACTGGCAAACCCTAGGATTTACCAAATTTCAGGCTTTTACAGTAACACACGCATAAACATACCATGAGCAAGAAATAATAATACTAGTAATAGAAAAAGTGGAAATAATATCAAAACAGAACGCTATAGTAGACTGTGCAATGGAAAATTTTTATGGCATAAAACTGCTAAAATTGTTATAAAATTTAGAAGCGACTAAAGAAACTGGATATAGCACTGAGAAAGTGAAATATCACAAAATCAACAACAAACCAGACTGCATAAAAATGTTCAGGAATCTATGGCAGTGAGAATAATATGGCAAATATTATAGCAGAAAACCTGAACAAAAGGAGAGGAGAGAGAAGAAACAAAGTGGTAACAATAGCAATGGCCACTTAAACATGGGCCAAACCATGGATATTTAAATTTCTGAAATTTTAAAATAAATAAAAGTAAAAAGGCACACAGTGTAGCCAGACATAAATATGTCAGAAATTAAATACATTTAGCTGGCTACTGATAATATTAGTCGAGATCTAAACTGTGAAATATCACAACATAAAATCCAATGATAAAGATCATGTCAGTAAACCAAAATGAAATTAAGCATAGAACAAAAAATAAAAAAGGGAAAGATGTCAGCCAATTAATGTCTTTTTCAGAAAGTTAGATGATGTATTTTGAAAATAAATTATCATTATGTTTATTTGAATGGCTGTAGCTTTTATACCAAAATAAAAACCACAAAAAAAAGAAAAGATAACATTTAAAAAATTAATAACCAAGAACTTGCCACGGCAGGAGCATAAAGAAAGCAAACTGTGAACAACTGTAAAATTTATATATAATATAGACTGCATAGGAATACCAATCTTAGTATGAGCAAAAGTTAACAAATGTGAATACAGTAAACTAAAATAGTTCATCAGAATTAAGAGCTATGGCAATAGCAAAGATAGTGAAAAGCGACTGTTCAAATACAATAAAAACGGAATGAATAGGATATATGAATAACAAACTGTGGAGAAGTAAAGTATGAAATATATTTCTTCCCATTGCCACTTGCATTTTTATGCACTCTGGTTTACCATTGAATTTTGTGATATTTTCTTTCATAGTATTGTAGCTAGTCTCTTCAGTGACCAGTAAATTTTTCCTTTTAGATTTTATAATTTTGGCAGTTCTATGCTGCCTATTAAAATTTTCTGTTTCACCGTTTACTGTGTTGATTTGAACGAGTGTATATTTCAGCTATATATTTTGTACTGTATTCCTCTGTAGTTTCTTATTCATATATTATATTCATTCCATTTTAATTTTGACAACACACACACACACACACACACACACACACACACACACACACACACAGCTATGAATGAATCACTTCCTTACAGTTTATTTATATATTATCTCCTTGTATACATGACAACTCCAAGGAAGAAAAGTGTAACTATTGTTCTTGTTAGGAAGGGCTTTTCTAGTTGATATATTTCCAAAAGGTTGGTTGGTTGTAATCAGTCTTTGGTCAAGAATTCTTAAAAAGAAACACGAGACTAGGAGTATTAAAAGAAAAACTCAATGCTGAAGTATGGAAAAATTGCCAGGGTGCTTAGTAATCCAAGAGTTTTTTGGCATTGTAATTATGTTGTAGTGTTCCAAGAAGTATGAAAACATAAATATGCAATAAACATAATTTACATCATATAGCATCTTTCATGCATGCAGCCCTTTGCTTGTTTTAACAACAATTATCCATTATCCATCAGTGCAACCCAGAACTCACTGTGAGGTTGTTGTTATTGTTGTTTGTTATTTGGTTTTTAGGAGCATTAGCAACTAAGGCCATATTGCTCCAGGAAATGCGGTGGTCATTCTCTGACCTTTCCGCATCCTCCGTATTTGCTGATGACGGGCTCGAACCCCGGTCTAATCAAGAAGCGTGTGCTACGCACTGCTGTTCCTTCCCACCTGGCTACAGAGGCGCCCTCACTGTGAGGAGGTGACCTCATGTCGAGTTCCACCCATGCCCTGCCCATCCACCCAAACTTATGAGAAATTTAGGTCCAGTCTTCTGTGAGGTACATTTGTTCTTGATTCAAATGAGGATGGCAATTATTTGGATTGTGCAGCCTAGCACCCTTGTCTGTGTCTTAATCTCATCCCCAAACAGCAGTTAATGCTTTGATTTTACTATAAATTAAAGGTGGCTCCATCAAAGTGCAGTGTTAGCCAGTCAATTATTTCTCCATTAATTTCATGGTTCCTCTTAGCCCTAAGAGGAATCGTAGCTCATCTGTAATCATGATTAAGAGAGTGTTTTCAAGGTGACCAGAAAAGGCACCTTCTTCTATATCTGTTGTGTATTTCAAATCTTCATTGAGATAGCACTAGAAGGAAACCAGTCTTTACAGATGTTAGTACCATCGATGTATGATGGATTGGCTTTGATTGCAAATCATATTGGAGCAGCAAACACTTTCATTACATATTGAACAAAAATTGGAAGTTGATAAAAGGTTCTTCAGTTGTAACATGAGACGAAGAAGTGTGTTTGCACTTGTTATCCATCACACATGACCTAGTCTACCAGGGTTCTTCCTTAACAAATCCACTGAACATTGGGCACTTGTAATGGCTTGGACCATCTCCAGCACATCTAAATCTCTGGTATCAAGTGACTAGTTGAAGTTTGACTTTTTTTGGAATTCAACTGCAAGTAACTTCTTACACCTTTCCAAACTTTCGTCAATAGGGTCTGAATAACTGGAAGGTTCTTTAGAAATACTTCAGAAAACCATCACAGTGGGTCTATAGTATTTTTCTAATAACCAGATGACTTTACCTTTTGGCCTTGTATTCACTGGGATCCCATTGAATCCAATAGCTATTATTCCTTTAGTATTTATCTTGTTTTTTTTTCATTAAATATTCTCTGATATTTGCTTTAATACTTTCAACAGTGCCAGATGAAGGTGTGTCTTAAATACATTTACTTTTATCCTGATTTTTCAAGTGTAGTGCCAAATGCTCCTCTGAAGCTGTTGTTTTGTAATATTTGTAAGTTTTTTTTTTTTTTTTTTTTTTTCTTGCTTCAGATTTTTCTTTTCAGCCTTGATATCAATGAATAGGCTTTGAGAACATACTTCCACTTCATGTCTCTTTCCTTTGTAATTTAGATTAATGTTTGCCAAGCTCATCATATTTATGCCTATTTGGGATGCGTTTGTTTTATCTCTGTTCATTCATCACCAATCTCTACAACTCTGCAAATACTAGCTGGATAGAACAAAATCATTATTCGATCATCAGATGTAGATAGTTTCATTCTCACTATGTTCATAACCATCACATTTTGTCTTGGTTGTGCTGCCTATATTTTGTCCAGTCTCTTCATCCCTTTGTGCAGAAAGAAGTGATGCACTTTTTTTTTTCTTTTTTTTTTTTATGGACTTTTTTAGTAGTAGAACTGTTGACTATGCCTATCATCATGTTTACGTCACTTCTTTGATCTAAGAGGAAAGCATGTTCTCTCTCTTTTCGATCTTTACTGCATCACAGGAAGCAAAATCTGAATGCTTGGAGGAACAGTTGTTAAAAAGATCTTTTGGTGATTTTTCTTGGAAATCCTTGACTTTGCAGTAAAGTGCAGGCAAGTTGTCACTTTTCCTGCACTTCATTGGTTTCATAATCATTCTGTATTTATTGCGATAGGTACTAATCGTTTTAAAAATCCATTCATGACTAATTGTTGGTAATGAAGCTTTTGCCCATACCTTCACTACATTTCAAGCAGCTATCTCCACTATTTCTCTCACAGAAGGTTATTTCACATCATTCTTTGTCTTTATGTTGAGATGGACAAGGAGGTAACATTATATCACATCTTGAGAGGTTGGTAACATATTACACTGAAGTTCCTTAAGTGCACTAAGGTAGTACAAGTTGTTTTTTGTGTATTTTTAAATTCATTACCATAGTCTCAAAAATAACCCAGAAGTTGTATTTGATCATGAAACTTAGTGTCACTGTCACTTTAACATATGATTTAATGTCACTATCACTTAGCATCACTATAGCATCAGAAATACAGATAGCCAATATAGGAGTGCCTGTAGTATATGTGAGTTTATTGTGGTTTTGAGCCCACATAATTGCTAAATACAGTCAATGATAGTTATAAAATCCTCTGATCTGTGTAGTCATGTCGGAATATAAATACAGCAGGCCCCTGTTATAACGCGGTTCGCTATACGCTGATTCGCTATAACGCTGTTATCATATTATAACCCGTGTCTGACTATAAAGCTGTCACAGATCACTATAACGCTCTTTTACAGATTACATTTTTGACATATTTAACGAAATCGTTTCATTTGATGGAGTCGATAGCTTGAAAATGAATAGCAAAACAGCATTAAAACGTTTCCCACGCCGACTTGAGAAATTTTCCCACGCTCAGTGAAAATTTCTCGCACACTAATTTAATTTCAGTACAGTGACTTGTTACGTAGTTCCTAGATCAACATTTTAAAAAATGACGAAGTATATTGCTTGTAATATTTGCGTTATATGCATTTATCCGAAGTCTAGTCATCACTCAGTACCGTATTAGACAACGTGCGAAACGGACAGTTTACTTGAACATTGTATCATAATTAATGCAACCAACGCAGTTACATTTTCGAAGAATGAAAAAAGAATGAAAAATCAACAACGTCTGAGCACAGTACGAAGACTATAAATGTAAGAAAAAGACTGAATTTGAAAATTAGATGTTTTGAAGCGAATCGATTCCGGTCAACGACAAGCGGATGTGTGCCATAATTTAGGACTTGCAACTTTAACTGTAAGAACAATTATAAAAAAATAAAGAATTAATTTTTGCAGCGGGAAAGGTAGCTGTTCCACTGCAAGCAACTAGGACTAGGCCGGCTATTAGGATTGAAATGGAAAGACTTTAATTTTATTGAAGATAATGTCCAATGCAGAATTCAGTTAAGTTAAATATTAACAAAAAAAAAAAAAAAAAAAGAGAGAGAGAGATTAGCCAATATGATGATCTGAAGAAAATTCGCCTAAAAAAAAAAAAAAATGTGGAACCATTTAAAACTGGTAAGGGCTGGTAGAATAGATTTAGAATCCAGGGAGTGCAGATCAAGAAGCCGAAACTTTCAAAAAAGAACTTGTTAAAATTATTGAAGAGGGGTATTATGTGTTATACTTCTCAACAAGTTTTTAACATAGATGAAGCAGGACTTTTGTGGAAACGAATGCCTAAAAGAAGTTTCATATTGAAAGAAGAAAAAACATGCCAAGTTTCAAAGCGGCGAAGGATCAGTTGACGTTATTGTTATTGTTGGGTGGTAACGCTGCGGGCCATTTAAAATTAATACCCCTTTTAGTTTATTTGGAAGAGGGCCAAAGTTCAACTCAAAATCCACACATTTTTCATGATTAAATTCAATCAATTAAATTCATTATTTTAATTGGAATTTTAAGTTTACTTTTGATACGCAAGTAGTTACCACATAATTATACGTATGTAATGCAGAATATTTTATATGTGCAAATATTTGAATATTAAATATTTTGACCGACATTTGTGCATCTTTTCATTACCGTTTATTATTGATTAGGAAATATCCTATGGCACCGACCGCAGCTCACAAATACATATGTTACCTTATGGGAAAGCGGCGCTCGCTTAGCGCGGATTCACTTAGCGCTCTGTTTTTCCGGAACGAATGATCAGTGTTAAGCGGGGGTCACCTGTAGAACACTTTTTTTTAAAAACAATATAATGCCATATCATTTACTCAGGCAGCATGAATAATAACTATGGAAGGTGACTGCATTAATGTCTTTAGTATTAGTATTAGTAACGGCCGCATGGTGCAAAAAAGCCTATGGCTTATGCTGCACCAGCCAAAAAAAAAAAAAAAAAAAAATCCGAACAAAACAATGATAAAAAAATAAATAAATAAATAAATAAAATAAATAACTAAATAATAATAATTAATAAATTAAAAAAATAAATAAAAAGCAAATTAAACCTATCATCCTATGCGCTTCCCTTACCCGAAAGTACTATCCAGATGACCTTTGAATTTCCCCAAACTGTCGGCCTCTACCACCCATGAAGGCAACTTATTCCAGTAATTTATAACTCGCTGGCTAAAATAAAAAACTTCCTGCAGTCCAATCTAAACATTTCCCCCCGTAACTTGAATTTATGTCCCCTAGTTCTAACATCATTTATAATCTTGAAAATTTTGTCCTCATTCATTTTACTGATGCCTCTCAGAGCCTTAAACACCTCAATCAAATCTCCTCTAAGGTGTCTAGTTTCTAAACTCTGCAACCCACATATTCGAAGTCTTTCTTCATAAGGACGCCCTTTTGCCGATCTCACCAGGCGAGTTACCCTTCTTTGCACCCTTTCAAGAAGCTCGATGTCTTTCTTTAGGTGCGGTCTCCATACTTGAACACAGTATTCCAAGTGTGGTCTAACATAAGCCTTATATAAGCCTTTACATGTTGAAAGTCTCTTGGAAAAAAAGAACTGTTAAAATCAACCAAGAAACCAAGCAGTGCTAATTCCATACTCTTATTTAACATTTATTATATCAACCAGAATATAATGATCAAATATTTTAACACTGAATGAAATATGGGAAATTTGTGTAATGAGATATTATTGTATTAATGAGTGTTGGGACACCTAGGATATATTTTTTAATTTCAGTGTTCCTTGACAGAATTACTGGAGGCTACATGAGGCAACTTTTCCACACTGTCGGAATTTTAATTTCGGGTAAAAAATAAAAATTATGGTTCATGTGGTGTATTGTGTATTTCTGTGACTTTTTCTAAATGGTTCATTTTGTTATTTCTGTTATCATCGTAATGCTTGTTTTGCAAAAAATTTTGTGGGCCACTATGTATATACATACATTCACATACTGCCTGACCACTTCATTAGGATCATGAGCTAATAATGTGATGGGTTGCCTTTGGTCCAAATCACTTCTCTAGCACATCACAGCATGGTGTCAACAAGGTGTTGAAAAGTGAGAAATATTGGATCACTCGTGTAAAAAAAACTGACTTCAAATTCCTGAGTGACATGAGTAGAAGAATGTGCATATGAACACATATCCAGTGGTGACTCCGTAGCCAGGTGGGAAGGAGCAGCAGTGCATAGCACACGTTTCTTGATTAGACCGGGGTTCGAGCCCGTCACCACCAAATGCGGAGGATGCGGAAAGGTCAGGGAATGACCACCGCATATCCCGGAGCAATATGGCCTTAGTTGCTAATGCTCCTAAAAACCAAATAACAAACAAAACAAAACAAACATATCCAGTTCATCCCACAGATGCTCAGTGAGATTCATATCTGGAGATTTGGGCTGGCCATGGCAATCCATCTAGTTTCTAAACCACTCTTTCACACATTTGGCATGGTGGGTGGTTGCATTATTCCAATATTTATGGTGGTAAACATGCAACTTTGCTGGGTGTACCTGATCTGCTGTGGTGTTCACATATGCTCTGGCATCCACAGACACTCCCTTGGGATAAGGAGACCAAAGATATGCCATAAAAACATGCTCCACACCATTATACCTCTACCAGTAGCCTGAGCTTGTTGGTATGCAACAGAAGTGTCCTAGTGCCTCACATAGTTTTCTTCATATGTCCACTCCTCAGTCAGTTCTGAAAAATGTAATTCAAACTCATTGGATTATTGGTGTCATGGCTTCTATGAAAGTCTGCTCCCATAGTTCATTCTTTGTAGGGTTATTCCCATGGGGCAAGTATTGATGCCTTATGATGGTCTCTGCATTAAATGCATTGATACCTGTGCAGTGCCAAGCATTTCACTCCACCATACATTTTCAGTTAGTCATGTATATTGATGATGATTCATGAATATTTTCTGGGTGTTTTTCCATTCTTTAAAGGCTCAAATGATAGTCTTTGAATTCAACAAGTGCAGTCTCTACTATAGCACCTACTAAATATTGCTGAAAAATTATACATCTTTGGAAGTCTATGAGATTCTTATATCTTCAATCCTAGTGAACTGATTTGGGAATTAGATCTTATAGCTTTATTGCACTTTCTTGTTGCACCATATATCAGACACTATATGATCTCTGCAGTTTACATATTTTTACTTAAATTGTTCCATATAGCTGAAATCCCCATGTTCTTAATAAAGTTTACAGCCAGTACTTTTTTTTTTTTTTTTTTTCGTATGTATATATGTGTATATGTCTATTTTGCATAACAGTCTTACTAATTTTGTTATTTTACTGTTAGGGTAATATGATCCTTCGTGATAAGATGGAGAAGGAAAAGGCTGATGCAAAGAATGCTGTTGAAGAATATGTTTATGATATACGAGGACAGTTATATAATACATTAGAGAAATTCATGTCTGATAAGGTAAGTTGTACCAGTGTGATATTAGCAGAGTGAACAGTGTAAGTAAAGTTGCTTGTACTACGTATTTAAATTCACATCATAATACAAAATACAATAATGTTTTTGTACTCTCTATCTTTTAAATCCTTCTGAGCTTGTGTGGCCATCTCAGAGTTCCAAATATATGCAATAATAGTTATGTAATTTTTAATTGTTGCAGTAATATATTTGACCAAAAGTGCCAGAATGCTTATGCTGTACTCCTAGGGTGGTATACATGGTGGTCGCTGTTACAGTAGTCATAATCGAATCCATGTGCTGGGCACTGTTCGATTCAACTGTTGCAACAGTAAAGTAACAGTATCACTAAACTCATGGTATGGCATTTAAATATAATTCTGTGATCACTCCAGAAGAATATGTATGAGCATAAGGCAGTGCAGTACTGTTGGTACCTTTACAGGTAGTCGACGACTTACGACCATGTTAGGCTCCGACCGACTGGTTGTAAAGCGATCTGGACGTAAGTCGGACCGGTTTAGGTAAATCATGTACAACACAATTGGTTTACTATTTACAAAAATAAAAAATATGAAAAAGATATCACATACTGTATAAAACCTAAAAAATATTTTATCTTAAAGAACTAAACAAAACATATGTAGAAAATAGATAAGAAATATTTTACTGACCACTCGTGCTTGGCTGCGGGTCATCAATGCCGCCACTTGATGTAGTAGGAGTTGTTTTTCTCATAAACATGTTGATTTTTGTTGAATTGTTTGTTTTCTTTTCTGCTCGTAAATTTCACGGTATGGCCGAAAAGCATCTTGTACCATTCGTTCAATCCCTGCAGATCGTTCAGTGTTTGGGTCTATTTCCTCAAAATGTGTAAGAAGTTTATTTAGTAGAGAAAAACCTTCAGATAACCCTCTAGTGGTGAATTTTCTTTCTGGTTCTTCTTCATCTTCGTTTTTCTCTTCTTCCATCCTTTCTTCTTCAGCCATTCTTTCTTCTTCCAAAGCGATAAGTTCTTCATTCGTAAGTTCTCCAGATTCTTGCTCTAACAGCTCCTCAACATCTTCCATTTCAATCTCTAAAGAAAGTCCATTTGCAAGTGTTACAATATTTTCTGTAACCATTTCAAGTTCATGTTCACTACCAAATTCATCAATAGTATTAACAAAACGCTGGATACAGTTTTTCCAGATTCCATCATGCATTTCTTTGTCACAGCCTCCCATGCGGCTGCAATATTTTTGATGCATTTATAAATATCGTACTGTTTCCAAAACTCTCGCAAAGATAGTTGTGGGTCGGGGTCTGTTGCGGCTATAGCTTGGGCGAAAGTGGTTCGAAGATAGTGCGCCTTAAATGTGGAAATCGCCCCTTGGTCCATAGGCTGAATGAGTGGAGTTGTATTTGGCAGCAAATAAACAACTTTTACATCTGGATGGAGGTGATCTAGGTGAGGTGGATGGCCAGGTGCATTATCTAAGATTAATACAATTTTGAAAGGAATTTCTTTCTCGAAGCAATATTCACGAACTTGAGGTACAAAACAATTTAAAAACCAGTCTTCAAACAATGTTTGAGTCATCCAGGCTTTTCGGTTTGAACGGAAGTATACAGGCAGAGTGTGCTTGTTTACATTCTTGAATGCACGGGGATTTTCGGAATGATAAATTAAAATAGGCTTCAGTTTAAAACCTGTGATGTTCCCGCCAAGAAGCAAAGTCAGCCTATCTTTAAGTGCCTTTAAAACCAAGCATGCTTTTGGCTTTTTGGCTTCTTGGTGAATGTAAGTGCATTCTGGCATCCTTTTCCACAATAATCCAGTCTCATCCATGTTGAAAAGCTGCTCTGGTTGATACCCTTCTTCCGTAATTATTTCATCCAGGCTTTTAACAAACTCTTGAGCTCCTTCCACATCCGTACTTGCTGATTTTCCAGTGATTCGAACCCTATGAAGGTTGAATCTTCTTTTGAATCATTCTATACTTGCTATAAATGTCTGAGTGCAATCTTTTCCGGCACGTTTCTTCAGCATCTGAAAGAGACTTCTAGCCTTCGACTGCACTGTAAGAAGGCTTAAGGGTGTTTGCTTCTGTATCTGATCTTCCATCCAAAGAAACAATAATCTTCTCATTTCATGGATGGGCCCTGTACGTTGTTTCATTATCACTGTTGCTTGCATGGGTGCTGAACCTTTAACAACTTCACGAATCCCTTTTTTTTTTTTTTTTTTTTTTTTGTCTTTCAAAATCGTCGACACTGTAGAATGAGATAACGTGTGATCGCATTCACCTTCTTTCCTTCTTCATGCTGCTTGATCACTTTCAATTTTGTGTCTAAATCAGTGGCCTTTCTTTCTTTCTTGACAGGCCTAGGAATAGACAAAGGCACTTTCCTCTTGGTTGACATGTTTAGGAATTTTAAAAAAATGCTAATTCTAACAAATATAACTGAACCAAAAATAGTGAACGTAATGTATGCAAACAGAGATCGAGATGCATGAATCACGACATATATACATCGGTAAGATGTTTTGTTTGACTGTGATGGCAAAGCTGACTAAACAGATTAAGACTAGCTTATTCATGCCAAACACACGTTACTGGGCAGTGGGCTGACACTACATGCACAACCGTTCCCATTAGGCTTCGGGGGACCACACGGATAGGGTGTGTGAGCGTAGTAGAAAATCTGAGAGCACTGCATTAAGAGAGGGTTGACGTGCGTATAGCATTCTTCCTAGCAACAATCTTGTATGTATGCTCAGTTCAGACTGAAATGTGGTGCGAGATGCAGTAGCAGTCGTAAAGCGCATAAGTCGTAAGTCGACGACTACCTATATTAATCTAGTTACAGTGTTTCTGTTTTCATTTCACTTCAACAACACTATGGAAACTAAAAGATGAATCACATATTTCTCAGTTATACTTCTATGCAACACTACATGTGGGGTAATTCTGATGTTATGCATTTTGACAATAACAGTATAACAGCTATGCCAAAAAAGTCATAGAAAACACTAAAGAATGTGTTTATGGTGTTAAACCATATGCTGCACGAATTACAAAAAAAGAGATCAAATATTGGACATTGGGTGGGAGGGGAAGGTAGAGAGAGAGTGTTTAGTGTGTTGATTGAGAATAAATTGCTGAATGATGACAATTTTATTCTAGCAGTGGATAACTTTATATTGTTCCATATTTGTTAAGGATTACTGAATGAAGAAAAACTTTAAACAAAACCTTTCTCATCCTATGTAGCTCATCTGGACATCCATTTACTTGAAGGATCTAGTTGATGATGTTTAGTTAAACACAGCTCTATTACAGATCATGGAAAGTTTCCATATTCAGGGTCACTACTACACCAAACCCCACTATAAGTCAGCTTAAAACGAGCACAGATAGCAAAAATAAACAGCATCATATCTCACAACAACATCCCTATTGTAAATAGAGGACTACTGGGTGATGAAAGTTATGCCATTGTACATCACCTTTCATCACCTTGTATAGGACAATCAGGCTCCCCCAAAAAAAAAAAAAAAAAAAAAAAAAAATGGAAATTGCTTTTGTATACAAGTGCTGAACATTGTCCCTCCTATTTGTCAACATGAGTCCGGAATGATTATATCAGTCAAGGTATATTAGTGAACTGTAATGTATAGAAGCACAAGACAAATTTATATTAACAATAGTTTCAACAGAGACTGTAAAATAAATGCAATATAAACTTGAACCTTTAACATTCAGTGTGCAGTTGAACTGAGAGAAGTTTATATCAGAACAAAATCAAAATATGCAAAAATATTCCTTTGGAAACTTCTGTTGCACTTAATATAGTTTCGATCTGGTAAATAAACGTACTTCAAGATATAACAGATGCAATATGGGAAGGCATGTAAAAATGAAGTACTCTGACCCACAGGACCTCTGCAATCAGTGTCTAACTGCAAACATAGTGCCTCACAGTAGTCAGCACCTTTGATGCAGGCATGCTGATAGCCACTCGATTTTGTGGTGACTCAGCCAGTGTATTGCTTAGTGACTTATTATCACTGTACGATCTGTGGTCTTATAAACATCCACTTGGAGATTGCTTCCTACCTTGTCAATGAAGATATTGGGTTAGGTCATAAAGGAACAGTTCCCATTAGAATCTTTCAAGTACTGTTACCTTTTTTATATATATAATTTTTTTCCCTTTCCCTATGGCATGCAGACTTTGTTTGTTTTAACTTATTTTTGATCCATAGGACACAAAAGATTTACCATCACTGACCTAAGTGGTCATCATGTTGATTTACAGATACCATCTTTTATGATTGTACTGCATATGAATATTTCTAAAATGATTTTTTACAGTTCATAGTTTAATAGTTACGTTTTTGAAAGAATTTTAAAGAAAGCACTATTGTTTTATCAGGCTAAGCACTTTTTTGCCATGTGTGAGAATTGCTGCTAAATGTGGTTTTTTTTTTTCTTTTCTCTAATGTGATTTATTTATATGAAATAAATTCCTTGGGAAGAGGGGATTTATTTCATCTCCATACCATTTCTGGAGATGAAATGATATGGAGTTGAGCTCATCTTACCAAATAAGATGAGCTCAACAACTTTATGATTGACATTTCCCCCCCCCCAACACTTTTGTTAAACAAGTATAAATACATTTTAAAAAAGCTTTTAGCATTATTAAAAATTGCCATTGCTCTAACTTCATTGCTACAATTTTCAGGATCGGGAAACTTTTCAGAACTTACTAGATAACACAGAAGACTGGCTATATGGAGAAGGAGAAGAACAGTTGAAAAATGTGTATGTGGACAAGTTATCACAATTAAAGGTAAGAGTATGAGATTTAGGTCAGTATTTTAGTTAAAATGTATTGCAGGTTATACAGTAGACTTTTAGAATAACGGCACCGTCGGGGATTCAAGATGCCATTATTTTGATTTTTCCATTATCTTTAATATATTTTTAATATATTTAATGCAAAAATAATAAGGCTAAATAAGAAATAGAGAGATTAAGAATGTAATTTTATTAACTGCACATAAAAAATAAACGTTGATGATTCAATGTTATATTCTACCATTAATACACTTCTGCTTACTCCCATTCTATTTTCTGTTATTATATCAAGTTTGTCACTAAGCTTTAATGTTACTTTTCTTTTCTTCTCTATATGAGGTTTATTAACATTAGGAGCCATAGAGATGTTTTTAATGTAAAATAAATGTCGAACGGTGTATAATCTGCGATATCAGTACAGAATTCACTTTCAAAATGGCAAACTTAAACAAATACAGTAATGACGTGACACCATTTTCTTTTTTTGGCACCAATCTCAATGTGCCATTAGCTCGTTTGTTCTGTTATTTGGGGTGCTGTTATTTCAACAGTCTATTGTATATGTGTTCTTCACTAAATTCCACCTAAGTAAAACATATTTAGTTTGAAGTTCAAGGAACTAAAATATGCCTATTTTTGATTTAAACAGTTTAAGGTAGCCATACAAATTCAGAACATTGGTATTAATTATTCAAAAGAAATTTTAATAAAAATTTTTGTTAATTCTAATTTAAAATACAGTCAATTCTGCTATAATGTGCATTTTTGCAATGTGAATTTGCTCCAATGCAACTGATATGTTAGGGAACAATGCGAGCAATGCAATTTTCACATTAGTTCATGTGCAGTTTCGTCTGCAAGTAACACTGGGTGAATATAGTGACCTGCACAGCAATACATATAAGTTCACAAAGCTTAAAAAATATTAAATGTGTGACAGCTGTATTTCCCATTTACTGTAGTTGTATTGGTCGGAGATGCAATGTTGTCATTCGCTATATTCACAAGATAACATTGATATTATAGGCCGAATCATTTCAGAAGCTCACATTTTTCTGTTCGAACAGAAATTTCATGAGGCATGATAGTGTGAGCAGAGGAGCACATTTTTGGAGACCATAAAACAATAAAAACAATTTGAAGTTCCCAGTTTATTGGGCTTTTCAGTTAGCGCAATCTAATTATAGATGGGTTGTAAACTTGATCTTACTGCATTTGTGATAATACTGATAGCTGGAATTCTGTGGGTTTGTATGTTATTATGGTGAAATGTGTTTCTTCTTCACTGAAATCTTCAATCATATAAAAAACAAATAAAGTTTCAGAATCTTCTCTTCATTCCTATTTTTTAAGCTTCATAAACTTGTCTCATTTGTGCATACCATGTTTATCGTTATTGATTGCTTATCTTGTTTACTGTTTTAAATTTTACAATCCAAAAAAAAGAAAATGTCAGTGAACAGAAATATCAATCAAACATACCAATTTGATTGGATACTATGATGTAGTCACAAAAGAATTGGATGCAGGGAATAACTTTGATATTATATATTTGGATCTTAGAAAGGCTTTTGATACTGTTGCACATGGAAGACTGCTGCACAAATTGGAGCAGTGTGGCATTGGTGGCAAATTGTTGCTATGGATAAAGGGATGGTTGAGTGGCAGAAGACAGAGAGTGGTAATTAATGGACACTGCTCATCGTGGACTAATGTTATTAGTGGAGTTCCTCAGGGTTCAGTGTTGGGTCCATTGTTGTTT
The DNA here is from genome assembly GCF_048544385.1 of Mastigoproctus giganteus. Taxonomy (NCBI): domain Eukaryota; kingdom Metazoa; phylum Arthropoda; class Arachnida; order Uropygi; family Thelyphonidae; genus Mastigoproctus; species Mastigoproctus giganteus. Next base: position 60,961,707 of record NC_143585.1, on the reverse strand, counting down.
TCTGTATTTATAAATAATATTGATGATGGTATATCAAGCTTAATGTCCAAGTTTGCAGACGATACAAAGGTTGGCAGGGTTGTTAAGGACGCTACTGACGCTATGCTGCTGCAACAGGATCTGGAAAGGTTGAGCAGATGGGCTGAGAGGTGGCAAATGAAGTTCAACATTGACAAATGTAAAGTACTACATATGGGAAACAGCAACCCCAGAGTAACGTATCAACTCTGTGGTACTACACTGACAGTGGTAGAGAATGAAAAGGACCTGGGGGTAATTGTGCAGGCAGATATGAAGTTCTCTGAGCAGTGCAGACAGGCTGCAAGAGTAGCTCATGGTGTCTTATCAATGATATACATGAATTTTTCTAGCAGGGATAGGGAGGTGATTATTCTTTTGTATAAGGCAATGGTCAGGCCACACCTTGAGTACTGTATACATGTCTGGAGGCCTCATTTCAAGAAGGATGTAGAGCTGCTGGAACGAGTACAGAGAAGGGCAACAAGGTTAGTGAAAGGAACAAAGGGTTGCTCTTACGAAGAAAAGCTTAAGTTTTGCAAATTACAGTGTCTGGAGACTAGGCACTGGCGAGGTGATCTGATAGAGGTGTACAAAGCCTTGAATGGTTTGAGCATGCTCAATGCTGATGGGATACTGCCTCTTGCTCAGAATAATCACCTGAGAGGGTATAAATTCAAATTGAGGAAAGACAGATGTAGGATAGATGTGCGGAAATTTGCCTTTAGCCAGCGGGTAGTTAGTTGGTGGAACAGACTTCCATCCCTTGTTGTGGAAGTTGATAGCCTAAATAAATTTAAGGCTCAGCTGGACAGGTATTTCGAACGAACAGAGGGGGTGAAGTGGAAGGGGTTTTTTTTTTTTTTTTGGCTGATGCTGCATAAGCTTGCTTTCTTGCATCATATGCTTCTGCTAATGCTAATACTTCATATCTTGTCAAGGTAAAGTACTATATTTACTGTAATATTTATTTATTAGAAATTTAAGATGTTTAAACCAGTGTTAGCAATTTTATTGGGTTTCTAACTTTTTTTAGTGTTTTACTTACCAAACTGAAAAATTTTTTTTTGAGTGCTCTGCCCCTATCCCTATTTTTTTCATAAGCCCTCTTGTTTTTAATGCATGAAATACCATAACATGGAGGTTTTTAGAAACACATGTACCACGTTATAGCAGAACTGACTCTATTGTCTTTTAGTTTCATTGTGATAAGACATTCATGAATAGATGGGTAACACATTAATTTAGCCAATATAATAAAGATAAAAAAATTGTGTCACACATGATGAGATTTGCCATACAGTTCAATATATACAAGCTGTATAGTAAAATAAATATAATAAAATAAGTACTATCTTGTTTATTATGTAAAATTATACACATACTACCCGCTAAGGGGGGGGGGGGTATCAACCATGGCTTGGGATATTCATTCATTTCATTATTGGTGTTCTGTCACAAAAACACCAATGTTTCCATGCACATACTCAACAACAACTATTCCATATTCCCTCTCCTCAGCCCTCCTCTGCATCTTCCCATATTCTACCATCCTCTCTCAATTCATATATCATAGTTTTTCTCAATCACCTTCTGATTCTCTTTCTCTCAACTTTGCCCTCCATCACATCCTTTCTCAGTCCCATTACATCCTTTATCAATCCAGTTTCCCTTCTGCCCTCTGATTATGTCAAACATCTTTTCTCATCTCCTCCCTCAAAATTTCATCCTTTCTCACTTTATCACGTTTCCATCCTCCACCATATGCACACCTCAGTTTAACGCTGTTTAATACTTGTAATCTATCCAAAAATGGGAGAGTTATCTTTTTGTGGGCTATGGGGCCTCCGTAGCCAGGTGGGAAGGAGCAGCAGTGCGTAGCACACGCTTCTTGATTAGACCGGGGTTCGAGCCCATCACCACCAAATACGGAAGATGCGGAAAGGTCAGGGAATGACCACCGCATATCCCGGAGCAATATGGCCTTAGTTGCTAATGCTCCTAAAAACCAAATAACAAACAAACATCGAGCCTGTCACCACCAAATACGGAGGATGCGGAAAGGTCAGGGAATGACCACTGCATATCCCCGGAGCAATATGGTCTTAGTTGCTAATGCTCCTAAAAAAAACCAAATAACAAATTACAGCTGTCACAATTGTCTGGTAGAATTTTGATGTCTACCAGGCAATCTAAACAGAAATCCACAGACAAAACAATCCTAGATAATTAATCTTTGAAAGTGTACCGTATAGGTAAACAATTCTATAGCTGTATTTTAATATAATTTGTATATTATCAGTGAAATTCTATTTCTAGTGCAGTGTGGACTTTAAAAAAACCTCCTGCTTTTTTCTAAACTTCTCCTGTTTTTTTTTTTTTTTTTTTTTTCCCTGTTTGGCCAAAAAATCAGATGCTTCACAATTTCAACCAACCATTTCTTCTCAGTGTCAAAGATAATCTAAAGGATTTTAAAAAATAATAATAATAAATAAAGAGAAAATTAGATTTTTTTTCTCTCTAAAAATTTCATTTTCATTTAGAATTTTGACGCCACCATACTAAATTATAATTCTAATTTAGTATGATGGTGTATATGAAAATTAGGTAAAGTAGTAGTATGATTAAAAAAGTCTAGATAATATCACTGAATATCTATAGTCCATATTTTTTAATATATCCTTTTTCTATATATCCGATAAATGTTGTGGTAATTTTAGAAATTAGGACAGCCAATTTTGGATAGAAAAAGAGAATATGAAGAAAGACCGTATGCTCTTGAAGATTTGGGTCGTTCATTGCAATTAGCTCGTAAAGCTTTAGATCAGTATATGGCCAAAGATGAACAGTATGCCCATATAAGTTCAAAAGATATGGAAAAGGTAACTATTTGTCTTATTTTAAATTTTATAAAATTATTATAAAACTTCTTATAAAGAGTAAATGATTTTATCACAAAATATGGTGGTGTATATGAAAATTAGAGCAAGAGTAAAATTACTGCCTTGCATTATGTAATGTATTAAGAGAATGTTAAACTTATTACCACAGTACAGTGAAACCTCCCTTGATGGACACCTCTCCAAGAAATCTCTAAGAGGGACTTCTCAGGCTTGGGTACTAGCCAGAAGTATTACAAATTAAGTTAGATGACCTCTCCAAAACAGACACTAATAGGTAACCTTTTACAGATGCAGACACTTCAATAGGTATCCTTTTGGTATTTTCAGTCTTCCTAGATGGACACTTTCAAGGGTAATTGACACACATTTTCTTTGGTCAACAGGCATTTATTTACAATAAAATTACCAAACTGAGAAATATTGTTTCCAGAAATAAAAAAATAAATAATATAAAAAAAGAGTACTGTAGCAAGTATGTATACAGGATTCAGTTTGTGGTATGCACATACAAAAAAAAGTGTGGGAATAGAGTTATACATTTTTTGCAAAAACAAAACTAAAACAGTGTGAATAGGGCAAATGATACAAATCTGAAACTACTTCCAAGTGATAGAGGATATCTTAAAGTTTTTATTCACCAGCCAGAAAATTGCACTCTGCAGTAGAGAGGCTTGTGAATTAACTCAAGACTTGAAGGAACTGCAAGGGTCGGGGGGGGGGGGGGTTATCAACATGGCTTGCACTTGTAAGTAGAAGGAATCTATTTTGTAGAGACAGTATTCATTTGAATAAAGGTGGTACAAGGATTTTTGCTAGTATCACTGAGGATACCTTAAGGGTTCAGGGAAACTGCTAGTTGGGGAACAGAATGGTAATATATAGATCCATATTTATCTGATGATATGGGTCAATGTAGTGCTTGCACTTACCTCAAGAATTCTTGTTTGTTTTTGCAACAGCCAATATTGACACACAGCATACATAGAATCTGTGTGGTGTAAGTTAGTTGGAAGCAAATGCATAATGAGAATGGGAGTAATCTACAGACCAGAATATTGTGAAGAGTATTACGAGTCTCTATATGCAGATGGAATGGGCAAGCAAGCATGAATGTCTTATCGGTTACTTCATTCTACCCCTAATTGATTGGAATAAGTGGGAGAGTCCTAAATAATCCAGCTGATGTTGCTGATGAATTGACAATTTGCATCGGCCTTCACTGAAGAAAGACAGTGCATGATTGAGGCTGAGCTGTATGAAATTAATGATTTCATAATTACTGATGACTGTTTATTAGAAAAACTTCCAAGCATAAAGGCAAGTAAGGCTCCTGGAGTTTATGGCATATACCTAGTAATTGTGAGGGAGATGGCCAGATAGTGTATTGAACCAGTGAGGTTAATTATGAGGTCATTGTTGAACTCAGGAAAGATTCCTTTAAATTAGAGAAGTGCCAATACATGATTCTAAGAGTGAAGTCGGTAACTACAAACTAGTTAGTCTGACTTCAGTGGTAGGGGAAGTCTTAGAGACAATGATTAAGAGTGCAATCCAGGGATATTTAGAAAGAAATGGCATTCTGAAGGATACATAACATAGCTTTGTTAAGGGAAAATCTTGTTTAACTAACCTAGCAAGCTACTTTGACACAGTTACTCATGAGCTGGATGTAGGTACAATCTCATCATAGTTTATTTGGATTTTAGCAGAGCATTTAACTCAGTTATGAGAGGTTACTGTAGAAGCTGGAACATGTTGGAATTACTGAAAGGCTCCAAGTTGGATTGCAGGGTTCCTGCAAGGCAGAAGGCAGAGGGTTGTAATCAGTGGATATGATATTCTTCCGACTGGTGTAACATCAGAAGTAGATTTCCCCCAAGAATTGTTCTTGGACCATGTTTTTTTCTGATTTTCATAAACAACCTCAACAAAAGGATAAGGCCATGATATCAAAATTCGCAGACGACATAAATATTGCAAGGGTCGTTAATGTTCAGTTCCAAGCAGCACTCCTTTAGGATAACTTAAACAGGCTGCAAGAATGGTCAGAAAAGTGGCAGCTATGTTTTAATGCACCAAAATTCAAGATTTTACACTTGGGGAGCAGCCTCAAAATAAATTATATACTTGGTGGAGTTGAATTAAAAACAGTAGAGGAAGAAAGAGATCTGGGAGTTATAATACAGGCAGATATGAAGTTTTCTGAGTAATGTAAACAGGCAGCCAGGAAAGCTATGGTGTCCTATCAATGATTTATCGAATGCTATCCTGTAGAGATAGGGAGGTCATAATCCCGCTGTATAAGGCAATTGTAAAACTGCATTTGGAATACTGTGTCCAAGTATCTAGACTTCATCTAAAAAAATGACTGAGTTTCTTGAAAGGGTCCAAAGATGAGCAACTTGCATGGTGAGTTCAGCAAAAAGGTGACTGTACAAGGAAAGGCTCTGATTATGTGGGGTACAGAGCTTGGCAACCAGGCACCATAGAGGGGACCTGACCGAGGTTTATAAGACTCTGAGACAGGTTAAGAAAAATTAATGAAGGCAGAATTTTCATTCTTATAAAGAATTCCAGAACTTATGGCCACAAATTCAAATTACAGGGGAAGAGGTTTAGACTACATTGTAGAAAGTTCTCTTTTCGCTAGTGAGTCATTGATTACTAGAACAAGTTGCCTCTGCAGGTAGCCAAGATTTGATAGTTTGAAGAATTTCAAAGGTCAACTGGATAGTTACCTACAAGTAGAGGGAAGTGCATAATTTGTATTTTCTTATCTACTTTTTTTTTTTTTTTGCCAGCACATTGTCCATAAAGTCCATTGCTTCCTTACATATATGGCTATACTAATAGCAGCATAATCACAAAATGTTAATCATGGTGGAATTTACAAATCCTAAGATGGTGCAGTGCATGCTTTGGCTCAACAAGCTCCAGTCTTCCTCCACTGTTATGCATAAATTTTAAACATGATTTAAAAAGAAACCACTGAATAGACCCACAGCTACGTTGTGATACTGAAAATTCATACACTTGTTTGTGCAATCATCCTGGTAGAGGTGATATCCAAAGGAAGTTAACATGCCAATCATGAGTGTAATATATCAAGTCAACGGTGTGTAATATTTTATGTCACCGTCTGAAGATGAAATTGTAAAAGTTACAGCTTGTACAGAAGCCACTGATTAAAGACAAAACCAAGAGGATCAAATTTGGTTGCTAAATCTCTCCATAATTAAAGTTTTGTGATTATGTTGCCATGTAATTATGACCATTATACTGCCATGTGATTATAACCAATTTGATTGAATACTATGATAGTCACAAAGGAACTGGATGCAAAGAATAATTTTGATATCATATCTTTGGATCTTAGAAAGGCTTTTGATACTGTTGCACATGAAGACTGATGCACAAATTGGAGCAGTGTGTGACATTGGAGGCAAATTGCTGCTATGGATAAAGGGATGGTTGAGTGGGAGAAGACAGAGAGGGGTAATCAATGGACACTGCTCATCGTGGACTAATGTTATTAGTGGAGTCCCCCAGGGTTCAGTATTGGGTCCATTGTTGTTTTCTATATTTATTAATGATATTGATGATGGTATATCAGGCTTAATGTCCAAGTTCACAGACAATACGAAGGTCGGCAGGGTTCTTAATGACACTAATGACAGTATGCTGCTGCAACAGGATCTAGAAAAGTTGAGAAGATGGACTGAGAGATGGCAACTGAAGTATAACATTGACAAATGTAAATTACTGCATATGGGAAGCAGGGAAGCAGTAACCCCAGAGTACGGTACTACACTGTCAGTGCAGTACCGTATCGACTGTGTGGTACTACACTGACAGTGGTAGAGAACGAAAAGGACCTGGGGGTAATTGTGCAGGCAGATATGAAGTTTTCTGAGCAGTGCAGACGGTCTGCAAGAGTGGCTCATTGTGTCTTGTCAATGATATACAGGAATTTTTTTAGAAGGGATAAGAAGGTGATTATCCCCTTGTATAAGGCAATGGTCAGGCCACACCTTGAGTACTGTATACAGGTCTGGAGGCCTCATTTTAAGAAGGATGTAGAGCTGTTGGGACGAGTACGAAGGGCAACAAGATTAGTGAATGGAACAAAGGGTTGCTCTTACAAAGAAAGGCTTAAGTTTTGCAAATTACAGTGTCTGGAGATTAGGCACCTGTGAGGTGATCTGATTGAGGTGTATAAAGCCTTGAATGGTTTGAGTATGCTCAATGCATGGCATTCTTCCTCTTACTCAGAATAATCGCCTGAGAGGGCATAAATTCAAATTGAGGAAAGACAGTTGTAGGATAGATGTGCGGAAGTTTGCCTTTAGCCAGCAGGTGGTTGATTGCTGGAACAAACTTCCATCTGTCATAGAAGTTGATAGCTTAAACAGATTCAAGGCAGAACTAGACAAACATTTGGAGTGAGTGGGTGGGTGAAATGAGAGGAGTGTGTGTGTGTGTGTGTGTGTGTGTGTGTGTGTGTGTGTGTGTGTGTGTGTGTGTGTGTGTGTGTGTGTGTGTGTGTTGTTTTTTTTTTTTTTTTGGCTGATGCTGTATAAGCTTGCTTTCTTGCATCATATGCTCTTGCTAAGGCTAATGTAATGAAGCACACGTGTTTTCCAAGTGATGAATAAAAACTTGAAGATATCCTCTATTACTGAAGTTTAACCTTGACAAGTGTAAAGTACTGCATATGGGTAGAAGTAACTCCAGAGAAACGTACCAACTGTGTGGTACTACACTTAAGGTGGTAGAAAATGAAAAAGACCTGGGAGTAATTGTGCAGTCAGATATGAAGTTTTCTGACAGTGCAGACAGGCTGCCAGGGCAGGTCATGGGGTTTTGTCAATGATATATAGGAAATTTGCTAGCAGGGAAAAGGAGGTGATTGTCCCTCTGTATAAGGCAATGGTCAGGCCACGCCTTGAGTACTGCGTACAGGTCTGGAGGCCTCATTTTAGGAAGGATGTAGATTTACTTGATCGTGTACAGAGAAGGGCAACAAGATTGGTGAGGGGAATGAAGGGATCCTCTTACCAAGAGAGAGGCATAAGTTCTGCAAATTGCAGTGGCTGGAGACTAGGCACCTGCACAGTGATCTGATTGAGGTATATAAGGCCTTGAATGGGTTCAGCACGCTGAATTCACTTGTTCAGATTACAAACCTAAGGGGTCATATATTCAAATTAAGAAAAGACAGATGTAGAATAGATGTGCGGAAATTTGCCTTTAGCTAGTGGGTGGCTAATTGTTGGAACAAACTTTCATCTGTTGTTGTGGAAGTTGATAGGTTAAATAAATTTAAGGAGGAACTGGACAGGCATTTAGAGGGAATGGTGTGATTTTTTTTTTTTTTTTTTATTGGTGTCTCTAAACCAAGTTTAGAGACACCAATGTGCAAAAGCTTTATTTGTCTACCCAGAGCTCCAACCTTACCCCTCCTCCCCTACTAAACAAATCTGGGATGGACTGGAATGTTGACTCTTTGCCAGGCAAACATGCCTGCAGTCAGTACCAATTGACCACTGTGTTGAAGTAGAAATGGACCAAAATACTGCCTCAAAAATTAGTTAAAGTCTGCCAACAATGATATGGTGTAATTAAGGCCTGTATCAATAAAAGGTTCTTTGAAACTTGCAGGTGTCTGATTATTTTTGGCAATATAGTGTATTGTGAGTTTGTGTAAACAATATTTTATCATACTCTGTACCACTTTATATGAAATTAACTATTAAAATTTTTTGTAACATTATAGTGGTGACACTGCAAATTCTGGAGCAACTCTTAATGGCTTCTTCAATCAGGACTGTAATTAGCCACTGTTAGGGATAGAAAATAAAGATTTCTCCTCTGCAAGTTATTCCAAGTTTATCAACCCATGTAATGTGCAGATTATCCTATGAACACATGTTGTTTGGACAAATGTGGTCCTCCATAGCCATGTAGTGATCAAATTATCACTCAATTGGAAATGTCTGTGGCTGAATCTGTTGGAGATTAGAGGAATTCTTTTTTTTAAGTCTCTTCTATTAGCCTGCAGTCAGCCAGTCTCAGGGATTATGGTTTTTCACCCCTATGAGTTATTCCTAGTTTTTCGGTCTGCATAGTATGAAAATCAGCCTGTGAACACCTCATTTGTAGACATATCATCATTCTTCTACTTTTCTCTCTCTCTCTCTCTCTCTCTCTCTCTCTCTCTCTCTCTCTCTCAGGGTAACTCAGAAATTTTTTTTGGCTGGTGCAGCATAAGCCTCAGGCTTCCTTGCACCATATGGCTAATAATAATAATAATAATACATGATAAAATCATCTCAACTAGAGTGCCATTAGAATTTGGTGAGCTATATCTTGAGTAGCCAATGTGCCAAATATTCCCAAGGACAAGGAAGTTTTGGATGAACCAAGAAAATGTGCAAAACTATCCATAAAAATTATCTATATACAAATTTTATAAAATAAAACTAAATTTGAAATAAAATTAAAAAATGTTCACTTATTTTTCAGATTACACCAGAATAACTTGTAATTTATAAATACAGTTTTGACAGCAACTTCAATTCATTAAGACTAAATATTGTATCTTGGCCCCATCTGCTAGCTGTCAAGTATGTAAAATAAATTAAAAATATAATGGCCATTCAGTGAAAAATAAAATAATAATTATTATCATTCCAGTGATTTAAATTTATTATAGCAGTAAAACTTTTAATATGAAAGTATTTTCAGCATTAAAAAAAAACATAGGAGTTGTAATCATATAAATTAACCTTGGCAGATATAAACAAACCATTCCCTTATGGTTTTCCTTATCAAAAGTTTTCCTTATTACCTTCCCTTATCACAAGAGTTGTGATAAGTGATTCAAATCACTTTTTTTTTTCTTTTTTTTTTTTAAAGAAACATAGAAAATGGTACAGTTATGTACACATTTACATAATGTAAATACATTCATTTATAAATATATGTTTATAAAATATTGAATAATAAATTTATTATAGGTACAGAAAGCCATAGATGAGAAACAAGAGTGGCTAAATTATCAGATGAGTGCTTTGGCTCGCACTGCTCCCTATCAAAATCCCCCTATATTAGTATCTCAAATTAGGAAGGAAAAGGAGGTATAAAAGTTTTATATTTCAAGTGGCAACTTGCTTTTATTCATGAATATTCACTGTCCAGTCAAAACATTATGACCATCCTCGTGTTTTAGCAAATTGGCTGTTTCTTCCCACCAGGTGTCACACATCACAATTAGAACCAGTAAATTTGATACTGCAGGTTCTTGGCATGTGTGGTCCATGTGAAATACTTGATCTACATGGATAAAGAACATGATCTGACTGACTGATTTACTTCGAAAAAAGGAATTATTGTCAGGCACTGGTTTAAGGGTGGCAGTATTAGAGAAATTGCATCTTTTTGTGGGCTGTCCATGGAGTGCTATAGTTAAGGTGTTCCAAGGGTGGACAGATAGTGGACAGAGTAGTCACCAGGCCAATAGCAGGCATCCATGCCTCATTGATGATAATGGTGAACACATGCCACCCCCACCATGTGCAAGCCGATAGACAGAAAATAATGAAATGAACTTTAACCAGGGAATGATCAGTGGTGTTTCCAAACCCACAGTCCAACAAACCCTCCTTCATATGGGCCTCAGAGTAGGTGCCCAGTCATGGGAACCCATGCTTATGGCCACCAATCGTCAATGGCACTTAAAGTTTGCATCTGAATGGCATCATTGAGCCAATGACTACTGGAAAAAAGTAGTTGCCTTTCCCAATGAATCATGTTTCTTGCTGTGCCATGTGGAAGGTAGATGGAAAGTATGGCAAAAAACTGCAGAGAGAAATCACCCCAATGTCCTGGTACAACAGAAATTGGCAGCAGTGTTTTGGTATGAGGGATGTTTTCCTGGGAATCTCTAGGAGCCCTCATACTCAGTGTCTGAATGCTAAAAACTACTTATCCATTGTGGCTGATCAGGTGCACCCCTTCGTGGTTACTGTCTTGTCCTAAAGGCACAGGTATATTCTACCAAGATAATGTGCCCTGCCACTTTGCCAGTATTGTTTGAGAGTGGCCCACCAAACATGAAAGTGACTTTAAGGTGCTACCTTGGCCATCAAGTTTGCTGTATATAAATCCCATAGAACATATCTGAGATTACACGGATCAGGAGTTCTGGTATTTGGATCCACCACAGCTTATTGCAGATCTACAGAACAATCCTGGTAACATGATACAAAATATCCACTGCAACATTTAGAGGCCTTTCAGAGTCCATATTCTGGAATGTGGCGGCAGTACTGGTGGCAAGAGAAGGATATATCGACATATCCACTATTAGGTAGGTGGTCATGATGTTTGGACTTGGATAATGTGCACTGTCTTTTCAGCATACATTAAACACATTATATTGAACAGTGGAATTTTGTTCTTCCATTATTTAATGTCTGCTTTGCTATTAGATTACACCTTGTTCCAAGGATCCACAGACAGCTAATACAAATGCCAGTATAACTTAATTTTGCATAGGTATCAGTATTACTCGTCATCCTTCACCTCCATATATACAGACAATACATATTAATTTGTACAAATACAGTTCCTTGTTTTCAGTTTGAGAAATTAATTTCTATAATTTTTAATTCTATTCTTAAGATATTTTCCAACTTTATAAAACTGAACTTCTCCTACCCTCAATTTTTTATATTAAATATATTGTTAATGTTTTTATACTTTGATATATTGTTTTAAAAAAAAAAATTAATTGTGTGATTTGTCTTAAGACAGCATTTTGCTATTTTATAGAAGTTTGGAATTAGCTAGAATCAAAAAAAAAAAAAAACATCCACTTTATGGGGGAAAAAAAAAGAGAGAACTTTTTCATCCATGCCAATGTTTGGCAACTGACAGAACACATTGTGTATCCATAACTTGCATTACTTCTAAACAAATAGAATTACTAAATAGTTGATCTACAATTTATGTAAAAGATTAGATGCACTACTATGATAGCTTGTTTGAGGACCTGTTGGTCACTCAAACAAGACATGACTAATATTATATGCCTAAAGAAAAATTATGAAATATAAGGACTTTCTCATCCAGTATTGTTTGGTAGCCAAAAAATTTTCCCAACTGCTTTGCATATGGCACAGATGTAGGATGGATGCATATGGCACGGATGTATGGCACAGATGTAGCTTTGGTGAGTTCCCAGACCATGGGTGATTCCTACTTCTCCCTTCCCACCTCTTCTTTCCTCATCGTCCTCCTTTTTCCTACTTTGACTCCACCACCTGTACTATCTTCCCCACTTTCTTTTTTTTTTTTTTTTTTTACTTGGTCACTGTCCAGAAAACTCAGGCAACCCTGGTGGAGACCAGCCAGAGTATGATGGGCAGCCTGGCTCACCTCCCAGTGATGGTGGCGGACAACATAGGGGCCCTGTGGCCAAGCAGCCAGAGACAGCAACAGAACAAAACACAATACTTCATAAACTAGACACTGCACTTTTCCTGACTTTTGCAGTTGTTCAGCATTCCATCACAGAGTGCAGATGTGGGAAGCCATCGGTGGCACCTGACCCTAAATACTATGCCACTATGCTTAGCATATGCAGCGGATTTGCGGTTTTTTGGCTCAGGGCCACTTTACTCAATTTTTTTTAAAAAAATGAAGGCTTAGCATATGCAAGACCATGCCGCCTAGGTGCCGTTGTGATTTGTCTAATGGTTGGTTTTAGTGTGAACGTTAGTGCTTTGTGATCATTGCTTTCAACCTTTATTCTTTTCACATTTTCCCCACAGGACAAAACCCATCGAGGAAGTCCTGCCTCCATTTTCTTTTGGCTAGTTTTTTTGTTGAGTTTAAGTTAGCTATCATATCACCTACTTTACTAACAATTAAGTTTTACAGTTTATATTGTATTTTTTATTATTTAGTTTGTACTTTATTTTATCTTTTATAACTAAATTTAAGAATGACATTGGGGTTGAGGAGAGTTCCTTCCTCTGATTCTCTGAAGAGGAAATACAATCTGTGACTGAATCTTTGTGTGATGCAGAGGGATCCGACATACAAGACAGTGAGACAAGGTGTGGTTGAAATGGTGGTTTCTGGTGCAGTTGCACCAGAAGGAGAGTCTCGTTAAGAAATCAGGAAGAAGGTTGCCTGGGGAACAGCGCAAGAAAACTCCGAGGCCACCTAAAGTTAAACTTGTGCTCGCTCCCATAGCTTATCTGCTGTAGATAAGCTATGTCCAGCCAGGAAATTGAGTCTTCAGTTGAGACTGCTGGATTGCAGCCTCCACCAAGAAAGCAAATTAGGGCATGGGCTGCCTTTTTTTAGTGAGCAGGAGATTTCTGGTAGACCAGAATCTTCACAGGACATTTTTCCAGAACCTGGGGCATCCCAGGTAGAGACTGACACTACTCTGGTGAGAGACAGCATAGCAGATGGTGCTGAGGGATTCAGCAAGCTGAGAGAGGCTTGAGGGAAACTTAGGTTTCTTCTCATGAGTGATGAATTGGATAGTACTACTACTACTACTTGGACACTAATAAGTGAGGTCATGACTTTGTGGGATGATCTGGAAGATTTTGTTCTAAAGACTCATAAAGAGAATAAAGTCCTTAAGATTAGACTTTAGGAGATGGTTTTGATGAAGGCTGTTTCCACCTGAATTTATTCTCACATTGGTTTCCGAGGACAGGCCTAAATCTAAGACTTTTCATTTGGGCTAATACGGACAAGTATCAGAATAGTGAGGCGATGAAGATGGAACTTCTCAAGACCATATGTCCTGTGTTACCTGATGCAAAAGTGATTTCTGTTAGAACTACAGGAATACCTCGCATAGCACGGTTTCAAACAGCGCAGGTTTCGCTATAGCGCATTTTACAAATTGAAAAAAAAATTAACCATGTTACGCACGAATACATATGATATGCATGTGTGTATTATAATGCCAGCATGTAGGCCAATGCATTATGGATTCAAGGCCACACTGACTGTTGTTGAAACTCCCATTAAATACGGACTCTGCTAGCATTCATACATTAGTAAACAGTCTAGATTCCGACCGGTGAGGTTTTTCACTGTGTATTTTTATTAAAGATTATTTTTTTTTAAATGTTACACCTTTATACACAAATGAGTGGAAAGAAGAAATGTAATGATGCTGAGAGTTCTTCTAGATCCTTGAGGTTGTCACAGACATTCTCTCAGATAGGCCAGACAAGCTGCACTTGCTACCTGGGAGTCTAAAATGCTGATGGAACTGATATTTGGGTGACACTCAAGTCAAGTGGACCCAATTTCGGCGAAGTCCGGATGGTCTGTGACAGCCAAATCCTCTGCTTGCACCTTCACGATGGTGGGACTGTTAGTAATCCTGGGTATAACCTCCATGCACAAGTACATGGTGGGTGACCACCCAGGTATGAACCAACGTAAGCAGGGGTCGAGGTGTGGCACCCACACCACATGGAAGAACGCCGCCCCTCTATGTTACCAGGCAGTACTAGGTGGTAGATGACTCTCATCAACCGGTGAAATACCACCACTTTGCTTATTGGAGGCTTGAAGTGGTGGAACCCATGTTTAGTCTCTAGAGCTAAGTTCCAGTCAACCCTTCCCTATCTCTTCCATCATGCAGTATGATTGATGACTTTTGAGGTTATGATGAACGTCGTGGCGAGATCCAATATTCCTTACATTTCGAGGGTACAGCTCTAAAACGGTGTTCGCAGGCCGGCTGCTAGTTAGTACACCGGACCGACCCTATTGGTAACTCTCTAGGAGGCTTCCGGATCAGCTAGTGTATAATCTTGCTACCTCTATTCTGCCAGATAGTGACTGGAGGGAGTCCGAGTAATGTGTATGCGGGGAGCATTGTCGAGGCCACGTCATGTCAAGGATCTGGGTATATTCTTACCACGTGTACGCCATATCCAAAAATTTCATTACTTCATACAGCATGTCCCACCAATTTTTCCTTACTATTGAATACACCATGAATTGTCAAAATAATAGAGCAAGCTTATCTGCGAAAAGATCTAAACCTCCCAAGCACTTCCTAATTCATTTCACAAATATACGTGGTCTCAATTCTAATCTGAATGATGTCCATTTCCACTTGCAGTCTGCCAAACCCCATGTACTTTTTCTGACAGAATCTCAGTTATCGGTTGATTCAACTACTGCTCATCTCAGTTGCCCAAATTATTCACTGTATGATTCCTTTCGCCTCAAGGGGGTACTTGTGCATATGTCCATTCTGATATTCCCTGTCAGAGACTTGGCAATTTGGAATCTCCTCTCTTTGATCTTCTCTGGCCTAAAATCTCTCTACCTCATTGTGTCAAATTCATCTGTTGTCTCTACCATTCTCCCAACTCCACTAATCACTTGGAGCTCTTTGACTTCCTCTCTTTGCAACATGACTTTCTCCAGTCCAACTTTCCTAAGAGTGAGGTAATTTTCCTTGGTGATTTTAATTTTCACAACTCCAGCTGGCTTCCGTTTTCTAGTCACACCGACCCAGCAGGTCGAGGTGCTGAGTCTTTTGCAATTACTAATGACCTAGCACAGATTGTTCATTTACCTACAAGAATACTGGACAATCCTAATCATACAGCCAATATGCTTGATCTTTTTCTCACAAACAACCCTTCTAAGTACACAGTTGAAGTGAGAGGTCCTTTAGGCACTTAAGATCACAACTTGGTGATTGTCACTTCTCCAATGGAACCTTTATCTCATGGCTATTCCCAACCTCGTGTTGTTTGGCATTACAAGAATGCAAAATGGGATGACTTGCGAGACTTCTTTTCTTCTTTTCCTTGGTTGGATTACTGTTTCAAAACTTCTGATGTCAACGTTTGTTCAGATCGTGTCAGTGAAATTACTCTTGCAGGAATGGCATCCTTCATCCCACACTCCACTTTAAAATCTCATCCTTTATCTAAACCTTGGTTTTCCAATAAATGTGCTAAGGCTGTTCAAGAGAAGAATGTTGCATATCGAAATTGGCTTGTTTCTAATTCTTCAGTTTCATTTTCTGCCTACACCAAAGCTCGCAACAATTGTAAAGCAGTTATTAATCAGTCAAACTAGAGTTCAAACAGGCTAAGAGTAGAAAACTTGCTTCTTGCCCTAATGGTAGCCGAGCATTCTGGTCTCTTGCCAAAGCTATTGGCCGCAACTTTTGCCCATCTCTGCTCCCACCTCTGTCCAAACCAGATGGTTCTGTTGTCACTTCAGCCAAGAATAAAGCTGACCTGCTAGCATCCCATTTTTCTTCCAGCTCATGTATTAATGAACTTGGTTAAACACCTCCCACCATTCCCAACACGCTCCATTCAATGCCTCCTGTGGTCTTCCGTCAAAAGGATATCAGAAGGATTTTGATGAATCTTGATGCTAAGAAAGCTCCAGGTCCTGATGGTATTTCTCCACTTGTTCTCAAAACCTGTGCTCCTGAACTTACTCCTATTCTTTGCCGCCTTTTTTCACTTTCTTATTCCAAAGGTGTTTTTTCTTCTGCTTGGAAATTTGCTCATATCCAGCCAGTTCCTAAAAAGGGTGACAAATCCCTCCCATCCAATTATCGTCCCATTGCAATTAATTCTACCCTTTCTAAAGTAATGGAGAAATCAATTAACCACCAACTCTTAAACTACCTAGAAACCTTCCGTCTGATCAACGATCGCCAATATGGATTCCGTCAGTGTCGATCCACTGGTGATATTCTGGCTTATGTTACCCATTTATGGACTAATTCAATGGAAAGGTTCGGTGAAACACAAGTAGTTGCTCTTGACATCTCAAAGGCTTTTGATCGTGTTTGGCATAAAGGTCTTCTAAACAAGCTTCCATCTTATGGTTTGCCAACTGTTTTTAGTAATTGGTTATCCAGTTTTCTCTCTGATCGCTCACTGAGGGTGATGGTAGATGGCTCTCTGTCTTCTAACTTCTCCACTAATGCCGGTGTCCCCCAAGGTTCAGTTCTTTCCCCCACTCTTTTCCTCTTGTATATTAATGACCTTCTTCTATTGACTGGAAATCCTATCCATAGTTTTCCCAATGATAGCACATTGCATTCCCCTTTCCATTTTGAGAAACCTTGTCCTGCTCAATCAGCTTCAACTTCTCGAAAATCTGCTACCAATTCCTTAAATGCCGATATTCAGGTAATTCTCCAGTGGGGCAAAGATAACTTAGTTGATTTCAACCCTTCTAAAACTCAGTCTTGTCTTATATCTCGCAAAAAGGATTCTTCTGCTCCTATGCTTATCTTTAGTGACACTCCGATTTCCAGGCAAAATGATATATCTCTTTTGGGGATTACCCTGACTTCTAATCTCTCTTGGCACAAGCACATTACAAATATTGCTTCCTCGGCATCTAAAAAACTTGGTTTTCTCTTTCGCTCTCGGGGTTACTTTTCTTCCAAACAGCTGCTCACTCTGTATAAATCGCAATGGAATATTGTTCCCACATCTGGGGTGGTGCCCCCAAAACCTCTCTCAGGCTTCTTGATTCCATTCAGAGGAGGGCAGTTAGGTTAATTAATGACTCCTCTCTAACAGAGTCTCTCCACTCGCTTTCTCATAGACGTACTGTTTCTGCTGCATGCCTCTTCTACAGATACTTCCATGGGCACTGTTCTTCTGAATTGGCTTCTATAATTCCCGCTCTCTCTTTCAAAACAGTCCAAACACGTGCCGCCACCAGCCAACATCCAATTACTGTCCAACTTCAAACCCACAGAACCAACTTTTCATCTTCCTCATTTATTCATTCAACTACCGTTTTCTGGAACAACCTTCCTTCATATGTATTTCCTGAAAATTACAATCTACAGAAGTTCAAGTCCAATGTCAACAAATATCTTCTTTCGTCTTCTCAACCTCCAACTCAAGCACGATACTAAGTACTATAGGTTCTAATACCTCTCGTGTTTGGGGTTCACATAAAAAAAAAAAAAAAAGATCCAAACATCGAACAAGTTATGAAAGTAAGGCAGGCATTGCAAAATGACATTCGATGTTATGCAGATAAAAAGAAGAAAAAAACTGTGCAAACTAAGCTGATCAGTTATTTTTAAAAATAAAAATACAGTACATACTTCACTTATATTCTTTTGGTATGTACATACTGCAATAAAAATCATTTGTACTGTACTTGTATTTTTCATTTTTATCATTTTAATTTCTTTTTTTGCAAGAACTTGGTGTGCATCAATTTATGGTAAACAAACACCTATATATTTTTGCAACTCGAACCATATAATCAAATTGTTGTAAAGCCTTACATTAAAATACATACTAGTAATACCTCGATCAGCGTGGTTTCGCCTAGCGTGGTATTTTTTTGGTACGAATTAACCGTGCTATGCGATGTATTTCTGTATGTGATAAGCGTGTGGCCTTGGAGGCTGCTACTGGGCAGGATGTGAATAAGATTATGAACTGTCCTAAGATTTCTGAGCTTGGGCTAGAAGCTGAGAAGACCTTAAAGCGATGACCAAGAATGGTGGTTTTTGACATCAACAAGGATGTTACAAAGAATTACTTCTTGAAGGAGCTCTGGCAAAGGAACTTGGTGGACGGTGGGGTACAGGAAGATCAGTTTCTTTCTTCTGTTACCATTGTGAACAGGAAAAAAAAACAAGTTTTAATTTTGTAATAGAGAGCTTTGCCAATATGTGGAAGATTTTGATAGCAAGATCTTGAATCTATGTGGAGTGCAGCTCGTACAGAATGAGAGACCTCTTGATGCCAGTCAAGTGTTATTGCAAGAGCGATGGCTTTTATGTGGTGAATGTGGCCATTCTTATAGAGCCGTGTACAAAGAAAGACGACTCCCCAACTTGTGTTAATTGCTGAGCAGAAAAATGCATTCTGCGCACTCTGCTGTAGTTAAGCTTTATCCCAAATGTGCCTGAGCAGTAGATATTCTTAGACAAAGGACACATTATGGCTGGTAAACAAATTTATTCTATTATGCAGATTAATGCCCAGAGAGCTTTGAACGTAGCCTCACAATTGATGAAGGTAATGGTAGAGAGAACAATAGACCTATTGTTGTTGCAGGAGCCATATACATTAAGGAATCATGTTACTGGATATCCTAGGAGATATAGGATTTTTCAGGGTCCGGGGACTCCATATGCAGCTATTGTTATCAAAGATCTAGATTTGGTTGTTGCTGTGATCTCTTCACTATGCTTTTCGTATGGTGTGTGAGCTGAGGCTATTGGGTCTCTGGGTCCAATATACTTTTTATCTCTTAATTGCCCACCATCAGACTATACTACCAGGTATATAGAATACTTGGAGCAGGTGATGCACACGCTAGATCCTGCCAACCTATTGGTGGGCATGGATGCAAATGCTAGATCAATGTTCTGAGGAGAAAGAGAGCTCTGATGAAAAAGGATGCGATTTGGCATTCCTTTCTTCCTCAGGGATGTTGTGTTCAAAGCAACTGCCTACCTTCTCTTCTCTGTCAAGAGAGTCCTTTATTGATGTTATGACTTAACTGAGTCAATTTTGAGGCGTGTGGTCAACTAGAAGGTCCATGGTGGTTTAATCAGTAGTGGCAACTTACTCTAGGACTATTACAGAATCCAAGAGGAGTTCTTGGCAGACTTTTGTTCAAAATACTTGAGACACTTGAGGATCAACCACAGCTGTGCTGAGGTTGATCCTCAAGAGTCCAGAGAGCCCCATGAATGAGCCTTGTTCATATTGACCTTTAGCCCTCTTTCCTATATTGGGTAAGGTCTTGGAGAGTCATGTTCTTGGACGCCTGATGCTTCATTATGGGACTCGGGACTTGTTATCTCCTAGACAATTTGGGTTCATAAAGGGCTCCTCATCTGAGGATGCATGAATGAACTCATGACTACTGTTAATGAACATCCCATTAGATATGTCCTGGACTTGTTCGTGGACTTTCGGAGGCGTTTGCTCTGTGGTGGGAGAGTGTTCTGCGCAGGCTTTGAGTGTTTCGTGCCCCAGAAATCTTTACCAGCTGGTTAAAGATTGTCTGCACGATAGACAGGTTTTCATCAGGACTGCCTATTCTGAGCAGCCTTGGAGTGCAGCTGCACCCAGGAACCTGTCCTTTGACCTCTGTTTTGGAACATTGTACTCAATGAGTACTTGAATGCTCATGATGTGAAAGATGTTCACATCATAGCTTATGCAGATGATCTGGTTTTCCTTGTGGTGGGGGAACTCCCACAGGGTACTAGAGGAATGGGCGGTTGCCTGTTTGAGTCAATTGACAGTCATCTTGGGTCATCTTGATCCAATCTGCATAAGTTGGAACTCTGTGGCTCTACTGCTGAGGGCTCGGCTTAGCTGGATGGCCACCAATTTGTCATTCTGGTGACCTCTCACTCAGGGCGATCAGGCAAACCTTTTACCTTGGTGTTTGCCTGGAGGAATCAATGGATTTTCTGGCTCACCTCCCCTGGTGCTTGGGGAGGGCAACCTACACAGTACTGTGAGAAAGTCCCTTCTTTCTGGCCAGAAATTTGCTCTTCTTAGCATCACCAGGGTGTGTTCAGTTGCTGCCACAGAGGCATTGTGTTAGTTAGGAAGGTCCTAGCTAACCTGTTCATGACTAAGAGAATTCTCTGTGCTATAAGTGCGATTTCTTAAAAGTGATCTATAGTTCTTTTACGTTCCCCTCATTAAGCAATATATTTATTTAATAACAGCTCTTGTAACATAAGTATTTGTACATGGCAAGAAGGGAAAGCCACCTTTCTTTTTCTGATAGTTCTATTACTAACCCCCTACTACTTTATGCTTGGTCACACCAGGCACTGCTCCTGCCTCCCCACGGTGGGGCCGGTAACCTGGGTGGTAAAAACAAACCCCCAGGGCCAAAAGGAGCCGTCATGGATATAAGTAATTATCCATCTTTAGAGCCCTCAAGTTCAAGATCATAAATTCCTGACAACGACCATGACTCCAATCGTCCAAAGTGACTACGGACAGAAAATCAGAATAGACTTGCCAGCATTTCTTATAATGCACTCATTATCCACGCAACCTGTTGGCAAACTATCGCCTTTTCTAATTCAAAAATGTTTAGAATCGATTTGTGGATCTCTAAAATGATTAAACGTCTGGAGACCTTCTAATTGAAACTTCTAAGGCTAGAAGAACTCATTCAGAGAAGCTGTTAAAATAACATCATTTAACAGTATTCCAGTGTCGGTTATGCCCCATAACACTCTGAACACCTCAAAAGGCATTATCAGCGAATGGGACTTACTATCCGTCTCTGAAGAACAGATAATACAAAAAGTGACTCGTGCACAGAGAATAATGACCAAAAAAGATGGCAACCTACTACCAACCAGGTCTATCATTTTGACATTTAGTACTCAGACTCTTCCATCTTCTGTTAAAGCTGGTTATTTAAATTGCAAGATTCGGCCATATATCCCAAATCCCATTCGCTGCTTTAAGTGCCAGAAGTATGGCCATTCTCAGACGGCATGCCAAGGTGATACTGTGTGTCCTGTTTGTGGCTCTAAGGAGCATTCCCAAGGAGACTGTACAGCTTCCACTCCTACTTGCCCAAACTGTAAAGGAAGCCATCCTGCATTTTCTAAAGAAAGTGACCTTTAGAAAACGGGGGAAAAAATCCAGAAATATAAAGTGGAGCACAAAGTCACATACCCGGAAGCAAATACTGTTAACCATGCCTAGCCAATCACACGCATCGGTCACTAAAAACAGCTGGTCAGCTGCAACTCAAAAAGATATTTCCATCAAACCAGACGTTTCCTTTGCTACCTGGGTCAAAACTATGCTAACGTGCAATAAGAAATCTACAGTCAATGAAATCAGCAACACGCCAATCAGTAACTGATGCTATCTGAACCATGCCTGAAACAACAAAATCTGTTAGTGTTGAAAACCAGAAGAAAGTGAAACCACACTACAGCAACATGGAAATGGAGATTCAGTCAGACGATGAAGACACAGTACTAGAATTATATGCCAATGATACCATGGACATAGGACGCCCAACCTTTCCCAGAAATGAAAAATCAAAACAAAGCAGACAGAAACCCCAGAAAAAACAGTCTGATCAATCTTCCTCAAATAAACCCAACAAATGAACAAATTCCTACAATAGAACTGTAGAGGATTACGCAGTAATTTTGATGACTTGAGTGATTTATTTATTCAAACAAATGCAGTAGGTGTATGCTTACAGGAAACATTTCTATCACCAAAAGTCTCTCTTAGATTCAAAAATTACACCATATTTAGGCGAGACAAAGATTCTGACAGTCCTGCTCATGGAGAGGTAGCTGTTCTTGTAAAAGGTCTCAACACATCAAGACTTCTCCAACTACAAACCTCCTTAGAAGTTGTAACTGTTTGGATGGCAATGGGAATATCATTAACCCTTGCATCCATTTATATCTCACCAAATTATCCTTGCTCCCAGACTGAACTTGACAATCTAATCGCACAACTGCCACCTCCTGTCTGTTTATTCGGTGATTTCAATGGCTACCATCCATTGTGGGGATCTTTGACACCATGGATAGGAGAGGCCAATTAATCGAAACATTCCTGGATAACCATAACCTGACTCTGCTAAATTCTGGCTCTCCAACTCATGTCCAACTACCTACAGGTACTATCTCAGCCATAGACTTATCCATCTGTTCAGCATTTCTTTTTTCAAGCATGGAATGGTTAGTGCTGAATGATCCATTCCACAGTGACCATTTTCCTATTATTAGTTAAATTCAAACACAGGTCGTGTCATGTCCTAAAGGCCGTACTTCTTGGAACTTTCATAAAGCAGACTGGGAAAACTACTCAACTTGTGTCCTACTCGACACTCAATATGTTCAACAATCCTATCCTATCTGCAGCAGAAATTTCCATCCCAAAATCAGACCAGTGCAAGCGCATACACAAAAATCAGTGGTGGAACGTGGATTGCTCCAAAGTGAAAGTAGGAAAAAACCATGCTTGAAACCACTTCCACAAATGCCCAACTACCGTCAATCTAATTTTTTACAAAACACTCAGAGCAAAAGAAAGGCAAATTAGGAAGAAAGCAAAATGTGACTCCTGGATTAACTTTGCATCAACTATTAACAAAAATACTGACACTCGAATTATATGGAAAAATATACAAGCTCCCAATGAGAAATTTCTACCACAGCAATCTCCAATAATACAATGGAATGGGCAGGACCTATTCTCTTCTACTGACATTGCAAATGCTTTAGCAGAATCTTTTTTTAACATTTCCGCCTCTTCCTCTTATGTGACCTCCTTTCAACGCATTAAAACTGATGAAGAACGTCATAAATTTAATTTTTAAACTAGACTCTCACTTCTGTATAACCAGCCCTTTACTATAGCTGAACTCAAAGAATCCTTGAGTGAATCTCCAAATAGTGCAGCAGGACTAGACAGCATTCACTACAGTATGCTGAAGCATCTATGTGAAGCTGATTTCTACATATTATTACTCTTTTATAACCGGATCTTCTCAGAAAATACATATCCTCTCTCATGGCGTCATTCCTATATTTGTGCTATTCCAAAACCAGGTAAAGATCCTTCTCTAGTTGAGAATTACAGACCAATATCGTTGACAAGCTGTTTGGGCGAAATCTTTGAAAGGATGGTGCATAAGAGACTCACCTGTGTTCTAGATTCCCAAAATATTCTTTCTGATCACCAATATGGCTTCCGTAAAAACAGATCTACCCTAGATTTACTACTCAAAATTGAATCTAACATATGTAATGCTTTTGTCATGAGGCAACATCTAGTGATGGTGAACCTAGATATTCAGAAAGCATTTGATACCACTTGGCGTTATGGTATTATTAAAGGTATACATCAGTTGGGGCTGAGAGGTTACCTTCCTCAAATCATCCAGAACTTTTTACGGTTACGTACCTTTCAAGTCCGATATCAGAACATGCTGTCAGCATCTCACATTCAAGATGAGGATGTCCCACAGGGTTCCATCCTGAGTGCTATCCTATTTGCGATTCAGGTCAGCAACATATTGGGAGAACTTCCAAAAACCATCCAAATATACATGTAGATGTATAAATATGCAGATGACCTCAATATATCCTGCCAGTCACAAAGTGTGAATACTGTTGAAAGATTGGCACACTATGGCCATAGTTGCCGATGCGCCCAATAAATCCCGAAACAAACAAACAAACTGTTGAAAGACAGTTACAAATTGCTCTTGCCAGAAGAGAATCATGGACCTTACGTAACGGATACCGTCTTGCTGAGCAGAAATCCACCACTACTCACTTTTGCAAATTACGGGCACTGCATCCCGATCCTGAGCTAAAGATCAATAATATTTCAATTCCTCTTGTTCACACTGTCCGTGTTCTTGGCCTGGTACTGGATAGGAAACTGAACTTTCAAGCACATGTGGCGTATCTTCAAACTATCTGTTTTAAAAAGTTGAATATTCTCCGGCGTGTGTCATCCATGTCATGGGGTGCTGATTGACATACTCTGATCCATCTTTATCAAGCTCTCATCAAGTCCCGCTTAGACTATGGCTCTCCAGTGTATGACTCTGCAAGAAAAACTACTTTAGAGCGATTGAATACGATCCAGCACAGTGCACTGAGAGTTTTCAGAACCTCCCCAGTTCAGAGCCTTTATACCAAAGCTCATTAACCTCCTTTACATCTTTGGAGGAAAACATTACTTTTGATGTATGCGGCAAAAATTCGCAGTCTTCCCTCCCACCCTAGTTGGAGATGTCTGCACAATACCGAATGGGAGTCATTTTACAACAGTAAGCCAAATGAAAGCCGACCTCCTCCACTTAGACTTAAAGAACTGACTCAAGCATGGAATATAGAAATCAGCAATATATTTCAGGACATGACACCTCCTGATCCGCCTTGGACAAATATTTCTGCAAATTACGACGACTATTTTCAACAGTGAGGGAAGAACGCCTTGTCCCTCTCCAGTATTGCATAATTACATGAAACTCACTCTTCTAACTCAGAGACTTATAAAATCTATACAGATGGATCAAAAACTGAGACCCAAGTAGGCGCTGCGGCAGTCTTCCCTTCATTCACCATTTCTGTTTCATTACCATTAGAATGTAGTATCTTTACGCTATAAATTTAGCTCTTAATCAGATTACTGAACTTTTAATTACCCCTGCTTTCATATACACTGACTCACACAGTGCTGTCACTGCTATAACTAGTAGTAACAACTTCTCTCACCCTATAATAAAACAAATACATTCCATGTTACTTGCTTGTAATGAGTCGAACCAAACTGTGACATTCTGCTGGATCCCAGGACATTCAGGGATAGCCGGCAATGAAAGAGCAGATCTTGCAGCCATATAGTCATTGCAGAGACTAAAGAAAACTAAATGAATTGTATAATAAATAAATGTAAAATATAAAAAATAAGGAACTAAATAAAGGATTGTCATTTGTTAATCCTTATTTCATTTTCATTTTTATGAGACCGATAGTTAACCAGTTAAGCTATCTGCATAGCACATCCAGCATGCAGTTTGTGATGCTTTCAAGCCTGTGTGAGTTTTAGGACTAATCTTAAGCCTTTGGAGGGGATTGACACGTAGAAGCAGAGAAATGAATCATCCAGAGCCAAAACAGTCTTTTACCTAGCATATCAAAGTTGCTTTACTTTACCATAGCCAATTAGCATGTTGCTTAAAACAAATTTTTTTCTTCCTACAACTACACTTCCAGTTTGATAGTTATACAGATTCCTTTAGTTATGACATTCAGGATATGAATAATATAGTCTACTTAATCTCATGCCAAAATGGTTATAACACATATTACATTAGTAATGTGTGTTATAATTCGGTTCCAACACCAGAGCATATTTAAATCAAATTTCAGCACTAAATTATTCCAGGATAGAATTCAGCCAATTTGTACATTCCACTTTTCAGCGGAATTGGAATTTTCAGTGGATTTGAATTTTTGTCAAATTAAAATCTAGTTACAAATTACTGACATATGATGCATTGAATGGTTCTAATGAACTTCACCTCTCAGTGATCTTAACGTTCGGTTGCCTATTGAACAAGGGCATCGTTGGACCTAAACTTCTCTTCTACATATAACTTGATTCTCATTGTGACTTCGGAGCAACTGAAGATAATTCATGACAATGGACTCTTGGTTCTTTTATTTTTTTAACAGTGACAGACCTTAAGAAAAATGTTCACTTTTTTTTTTTTTTTTTTTTTTTTTTTGTGGAGTAGAGGATTTGAAGTTTTTTTAATTTTTCTGATCTTATTTTTAATTTTATTTCTTCTGCTGCATCCCTTTTGGTAAAATGAAATCAAGTGTCATAAAGTCTTACCTTTTACGACACTTGAAAAAAATGTCTTACTTTATGTCATAGCTTCATTAACTCACCATTGCTTTGCCATGGAATGGATGCAGTTGCTGCTACAAATCTAATTGTCTATGCAAGAAGTTAGTATTAACCCTCCTCCCATTTTTTAGCTGTTGCTACACTTGGAATGGAAAGCTTGGATTAATTCATTTTTACTTTGACAGGGACAATACAGTTATTTTATTCTTTTGTTTGTTTTCTGTTTTTTGGAAGAAATTTCAGGTAAGTAGCTTACTTTTGGCTTTAAAAAATTTGGCTGGAGAAGCCTGTAATTTGGGGTCTCTGATAAGAATGTTTCAGTTTTGAATGTAAAATCATACAACCTTTCCCCCCCCCCCCCAGCTGTTTTCATTTCAGTGCATAGTAGTAAAGATTGTTGGGTTATATTTTGCTCTTCCATTATTTAACTTCTAAGATTGGGAATTTATTTTTTTTCTTTCTTCACATCTCACCTCCCTCCTGCACTTTTGGCGTCTTCCCTTCTCCACTTCCAGCTCATGTACACGACATGGCATCAAACCTGTGGAAACATCTAATTCGTTCTATTGAGCAGTAAGACTAGTGCGGTGGCAAACTCTGCTAGCTGCTAAACACTACAGCAAACGAGAAAAGTTCTAATTTTTTCTGTAGGCCATAGTTATTAGCTGCATTATATAAATTTGAAGAGCAGTATTTCATTACTTATTTTATATATTATTATTTTGTTTTTCATTTCAGTTATTTGAAAATTATGTTAGGCCGATTCTGACTACTCCAAAGCCTAATATATGTGATGATGAAACACAAGGAAACAGTGTTCACAGGGACAGTGGAAATCAAAGTGCTGGTAATGATATTCATAAAGACAAAATGGAAATAGATTAATCTATTTAAACTTTGTCCTTCTTAGACCAGCATTGCATATGTAGTTTTAATAAGCTGTTTTAAAGAACATCGGCTTCCAGTGTGGGGCTCTGGTCTGCATTCCTTAACTGCTGCTTCACAGAATATGGGGATATTTAAATGGTGGCAGTTTATGTGATCTGTACAGTGCAATCAAAACTTGTGCATAATTATAATCCAACGTATCTATGTTTAAAAGAACTGGGTGATGAGAAAGACTGTAGCTTTTGCGATTGAAGGTGCTCACAGCACTTGACAAAGTGGAGTTATATTGGGCTTATGTATACTTACATTTTTTTGTTATAGTATTTGTTAATGATTAATTTTTTAGAAAATTTACTTACCTGTTATACATTGAAAATTTTAATGTAATCTGTAACTTCTTTTCTTTCCTTAAACTATACATATCCTTATGCCTGTTTTCCTGAGTTTTTATTATATAAAAATATTCATATAATCTAATCATTTTCTGTTATTTTCTGTACTCTTAGCATTTCTTCTAATTTATATAAATTGTATGGAAGTAATATTATATTATAAGCTATTTTAAATATATGACTTCTGAAAAACAAAACAAAAATGTGACTATATATATTCTGTATATAGACTCTGTATATTACATTTCACCAAAATATTTAAAAATTGTTTTTTTATCAACTAAAATAAAAACTGAAATAAAAAAACTATTTGGAAATTTTGTTATATTTCCGGTTGACCTGCTGTTACATAAATCTCTCAGGAACACTTAATTAAAAGGCATACAATAATATGTTTATAGTAAATTCTGCATCCTGTTATATTTGCAATTTGGACTGAAGAAATTTAACAAGAGATATGTATGGTATTTGGGAAAGTCAGAGTTTTCTCATAAAAATTTACAGTGAAAAGTGTTGCATTTGCAATAGAAATGTTTTTTCCATAGGAATGTGGAATGAAAAATTATGTATCTTTTACTTTCCCAACAATTCTTTTATTTATTTATGTTATCAATTATTTACATAAATTCACATAGCCTGTTATTCCGGAGATTTTTGCTTTAATAAAATAATTTCAACTTGTTGTTCTTATGAAGTTTGCATAATTTCATTATTCTGTCTTGTATTAGTATTAGTAATGGCCACATGGTGCAAGAAAGCCTATGTGTTCTGCTTAATCCATATTCAGTTGCTAAATAACACTTCTCGGTGGATAAAAAACATTTCACTTAAAAGTAAAAGGAGATATTTCTGATGACATAAATCAAAGAAGACTGATTTTCATTTTCTTAAACCTACATTCAAATATGACAGGGATGCCCAACCCATGACATATACCACATACAGCTCTTACTAGGATAGACCTCAGATGTTTAAAGAAAACAAAAATAAAAAATAATTAAAATACAAATATGAAAAATCAGAAATCAGGTTAAATTCCACTTTTGTTGCTAGAAATTATGACCATGGTTTCAATACAACAGTAACCTGGGGTTCATATTCACCCTTTTAGTGTTAATTTAGAATTAGCATTTAGCGTACAGCCATTTTACAAAATCTATGTGAACATGACATAGATTTTGTAAAATTATAGTTTATGGTTTTACAGAGTCAAATAAATTTAATATAGATTAATGAACGTCTATTCATTAATGTATATTGAATTTATATAGGTTAATCTATTTATTAAATTTATATATTAAATTCATTTTAAAAACACAAAATTGTTTAGTTAAAAAATTGTTAAGCAAAAATGTTTAGTGATGCAAGGTGCAAATCATTAAACAGAGATGGGGAGAGAGAGAGACGGAGAGAGAGATTTCCAACATATGTGGCACAGCAAGAAAAGTTTGACTAACCTTGAATACAAATGTAAAAATTTATATTAGAATGTAGGTGTCATTTTGAATATTTCAATTCATGTTTCAGTTCTAGCAAATTCAAAGGCTAAGTTTACTTAACACAGTATTCAAAGAAGTTGCATAGCCAGAAGTCACATGGATTTAAATTAGGAGTTTTGTGAAAACTGTTTAATATCAAAAAAACTCTGGTCTCACTCTTGAGAAGACTAGCTACATTTAAATGGAACTGAGCTGGTTTTTTTTTTTGTTTTTTTTTTTTTTTTATGAAAACCCCAGACACAAGAGGTATTAAAACCTATAGTACTTAGTACTGTGCTGCATGGGTTGGAGGTTGAGAAGACGAAAGAAGATATTTGTTGACATTAGACTTGATCATCTGTAGACTGTAATTTTTGGGAAATACATATGAAGGAAGGTTGGTCTAGAAAACGGCAGTGTAATGAATAAA